>NW_006922428.1:11034-11647 GCF_000298275.1 Orycteropus afer afer
GGGATATAATCAAGGTCATATTTTGACTCTCATGGACTTCTTTTAATTGTCTTTAGCTTCAACTTGAACTTGCATATGAGCAGTTGATGGTCTGTCCACAATCAGCTCCTGGCCTTGTTCTGGCTGAAGATATTGAGCTTCTCTATCACCTCTTGCCATAGATACAGTTGATCTGATTCCTGTGTGCCCCATCTGCTGACGTCCACATGTATAGCCACTCTTTGTGTTGTTGATAAAAAGGTATTTGCAATGAATAAGTCACAGGTCTTGCAAAATTCTATCATGTGATCTCCAGCGTTATTTTTATCACCAAGGCCATATTTTCCAACTACCAGTGATGATTCTTTGTTTCCAACTTTTGCATTCCAATCACCAGTGATAATTAACACATCTTAATTGAATGTTCAGTCAATTTCAGACTGTAGAAGCTGGCAAAAATCTTCAATTTCCTCATCTTTGGCTTTAGTGGTTGGTGTGTAAAATTTGAATGGTAGTAGTACGTGGTAGTTACGTTTGTGTGTCAACTTGGCTGAGCCTGGTTGAGTGGCTGGGCAGCTGGTGGTAGTAATTCCCCATGATGAGACTGGCAATCAACTCCATGGTGGGATCTACC
>NW_006922428.1:39233-39895 GCF_000298275.1 Orycteropus afer afer
AATGCATTGACCCATGTCACTTTAGTTTTGTGTATTTCACTGTACATAAATTATATTTCAATAAAATGCATTTTTAAAAAAAGATTTTGGAGGTGATACAATTATTAGGGTATGACCATGGGAGTAGTGACAAAGAGGTTAAGTACTTTATTCACTGGAATTGAAGATGTCAAAGAAGTGAGAGCAAGGTTTTGGAGGGATCGTTTTGTGGACATTGAAATCACTACAAATGGTGACAGGAACACTGTTGGAGGGAAAGACATTTGGCTGAACTACAGTCTTTAACGAAGAAGGAAGAATGCTGAAGAAGTGAAAGTAGCAATAAGGAAGAGCAGCAGGAACTGAATACTGCTTATATGTGATTCTAAGATTCTTTATGGATGATGAGGGGAGGAAAAATTATCTGGAAACATCACGTGCTGGGAGCAGGGAGGACACCTGGAAAGAAAACTTTAAGTCTTTGACAAGAGAGAAAAAAACTTCTATCATGAAGTTAAGACGAGGAAACCAACATTAACTGTATCACATGCATTCCTGTGAAAAATCCTATTTGGATATAATGTGTTACTGTTTTCATCTACTCTAGGATACAGTGAAATAATTTTTTAATCTAGTTCAGGCCTATGTTCAAACTGTAATTTCCAGATCTTTCTTTTTTTAAA
>NW_006922428.1:42226-46740 GCF_000298275.1 Orycteropus afer afer
TGCTACCAGAGCTCCTAATGCTACTGTAGTATTTCCTAAATATTTGTACTGATCCTCTTTTTTATTTTGATGTGAAGGTTTATCATTTTTCTTTGAGGTTACCCTATGACTGATAATTTCTTCCCAAATTTAAAACAGTCCATTCTATCTTGTAGTTGTCTTGACTTCTCTACCACTTAGATATTCTGCAACTACACAATTTTTCCCTCTTTTTGTTTTGTAGCTGTCCTCATTTGTCAATTGATTTATCTGGTTCCCTTGTTTACAATCTTGCAGGCTTATTTACTTTGGATACTTCTATAACAGGGTTGGTTTCTGGGTTATGTGTGTTAATGGTCAGTTTTTGTTAGCTGTTGTTGGTTCTCTGTCCAAAGGACTCCCATTAGCATCTCTTGTAAGGCTTATCTGGTTTTAACAAATTCCCTTAATTTCTGTTTACCTGGAAATCTCCTAATTTCACCACCATAGCTGAGGGACAATTTTGCTGGTTTTATAATTCTTGGTTGGAAATTTTTCTCTTTCAGGGTTTTATATATACCATCCCATTGTCCTCTCGCCTGCATGGTTTCTACAGAGAAATCTGAGCTTAGTCTTCTTGGTTGCCCCTTGTAGGTAAATTTTAATTTTCCTGTACTGATTTCAGAATTCTTTCTTTGTCTTTGGTTTTGGTGAGTTTGATGATGATGTGTCTTGGTGATTTTCTTTTGGGGTCTATCCTGTTTGGGGTTTGCTGGACTTCCTGAATGGATATATTCTCATCTTTCATCATAACAGGAAAATTCTCTTCCAACAGATCTTCAACAATTTTTTTCAGTGGTTTTCTTCCTGTTCTGGAAGTCCAATTACACATATGTTATTCCTTGTGATGGTATTTTACATGAACCATAGGCTTTCTTCATTTTGTTTTGATCTTTTTTCTGATTGACCCCTTTCCAAAGAAGTATTGAGACATTTGCCTTCAATCTAATTCTGTCTTCCATTGAGCTTCCATTCAGCTCTATTCCTTTGCCTGTTCACTGTGTTATCTATTTCTGAGAATTTAGTACTAGTCTTCTGGATTTCAATCTGTAGATTTTGTATCATTTCTAATTTTTCATTTATTTTGTCATTTTGTTCTTGTATTGTCCTTCAAAACTGTTCTCAGGTTTTCTCTATTTTCCTCAATTTTGTCAGTGTTTTCCTTGATCTGTCTCTCAATCCATTGAAGGTACCTAAATAGAATTCTTTTGAATTCTTTATCAGGAAGTTTCAATCCTGCATCCTCCTCACTAATGTGTTTTGGGTCTGTATCCTTGTCCCTTGTTTCTTCTGCTTTATTTCGCTTTTTTGGGTGGACTGTGATGCTCTGTCTTCTCCAAGGCATTATGGTGATTTTTGTGTTTATATATAATTGGTGATTGTATGTTGGAGTGAATTGTCCAAGATGTTCATTTCCATTATCTTGTTTGTACATAATCTATGTAAGTAGGGTACTGTGCTGTGCTCCTCTATTCGCTAGTTGGCAGCACTTACACACTCACCACCTGTTTCCTTTCCCATTGTCAGTCTCCCATATGTCCCTACAATTCTTGGCAAACAGAGCGCCTATTCTTAGGTCCCTGGAATCCAAATCTGTATTTTCTATTTCTTAAACTATGATAGACTACAGTGTTGCTATTAAGATTATTCCAGCCTGGAGTTCTGGTAAGTTGGCAGAATAGGCAGAAAGACTGCACAGACCCTCTTCAACAAAGAAAATGGGAACCAATTAACACAGATACAGAAGATAATCCAGAATCTCTGAGCTTTGAAGGAAAGGATATAGAAGTGGACTAAACTCCAACTAATAGAAGAATTTGCATGAAAACACCAAAAAAGGAGACAAATGGAGCTGCGCTCTGGCAGTGACCTGAATGGTACAGACAGCTTGAATACTGCTGAGTGATGTTAGGACCTAAGAATTTACCTAAAAATTGGCCCTGCTAACCAGGGACTACATGGAGGACTGCTCTGGTGACTGATGAATAAAAGCAGAAGCAGTGAAGAGGAAGGCAGGCTGAGCTGTGGACTTTTGCCTGTCTGGGGGATGCAACCATTTTGAATGTTTACAAGCGGTTCCACCATTTTGGATATTAAAAGCAAGAGAATTCTCTCAAATTCCAGGAACTTAATAGGCTCCAATTCCCAGGAACCACAACAACATTCTGCACGCCAACGACTGGAAAGGTGCGATATTACCCTTGTTACTCTTATACTCCACACCATTTTGGTAAATGGAAGTGCAGCCACTCATCACTCCCACCCACCTTCCGGGCCAGGAAGAATTTCATCCCAGGCCATATGCTCAGAAAGAGCCTGGGTGCCCTGCCCAAACCTGCCCAAATTTTTTCCTTTTTTCCCTTTTTTATTTACTTTGTTTGTTTTTGTCTGTTTTATACTTATTATTATTATTATTATGGTCCTTTTTATTATAATTCTTAATTCTTCCCTTCCCAGATTCTAGTTTTCAGCTTCTTCTCTCTTCCCTGTTCCTGGTTCCAATTTGTTTCTTTCTCATGGTTAACCCCGTTCTTTGTTTTCTTTTTGTGCTTTTTCCCAATTTTTTCTTCATTATTGTCCTAGTCTACATTTTTTCTCTTATTACCCTATCCCCAGAAATTTTGGAGTTTTTTTTTTTTGATTATTGTTCTTATGTGATTACATGGTGTGTTTTTTGTCTATTTGCATTTACTCTGATGGTTATTCAAATGTTATTTTTGTCTAACTGAGTGGAAGACAGTAACACTCCCTATACAACACAACTACACCCACACCTCCTGAAGCTTCACTTATTGAGTGAGAGCCACCCCTTCCTTCTATACCAAATGGCAAAAAAACAACCACCAAAAAGGGCGTGACTCATCCTTAGCTGCTCTTCACAAACACTCAACAGAGATCTAAATACAACAACACCACAATTACTTGGAGACCAAATACCATCACAATCCATACAAAGAAGTAAAATAAACTGGTAGAAAAAGGGGAGCAGAATACAGACCCAGAAGACATCCCTGAGGAAGAAGCAGCATTGCAACTCCCTGATAAGGAATTCAAAAGAATTATATTTAGGTGTCTTCAAAGATTGAGAGAGAGATCAAGGAAAACACAGACAAAATTGAGGAAAACTCAGACAAAACCCTAGAACAATTTCAGAAGAAAATACAAGAATAAAATGACAAAATAAATGAAAAATTAGAAATGATCCAAAATCTACAGATAGAAATCCAGAAGATTAATACTAAATTTTGAGAAATAGGTAACACATTGAAAGGGCAAAGGAGTAGAAGTAAGTCAATGGAAGACAGAATTAATGAGACTGAAGACAAATACCTGACTACACCTTTGGAAAGAGATCAATCAGAAATAAGATCAAAACAAAATGAAGAAAGTCTAAGGTTCATGTGAGATACTATCAAAAGGAATAACCTACGTATAAAGGGTATTCCGGAACAGAAAGAGAAAAATAAAACCATTGAGAAAATTGTCCAAGATTTGCTGGAAGAAAACTTCCTTGATATAATGAAAGATGAGAATATATCCATTCAGGAAGTCCAAAGAACCCCAAACAGAATAGACTCCAAAAGAAAATCACCAAGACATATCATCATCAGACTCATCAAAACTAAACACAAAGACAGAATCCTGAAAACAGCACAGGAAAAATGAAAAGTTACTTACTAAGCACAACCAATAAGAATAAGCTCTGATTTCTCAGCAGAAACAATGCAAACGAGAAGGCAATGGGATGGTATATATAAAACCCTGAAAGAGAAAAATTTCCAACTAAGTATTACATGCCCAGCAGAATTGTCCCTCAAATATGATAGTGAAATTAGATTTCCAGATAAGCAGAAACTAAGGGAATTTGTTAAAACCAGACCAACCTTACAAGAGATACTAAACGGAGTCCTTTCAGCAGAGAACCAATAATAGCAAACAGCAACTGACCATCAATACACAAGATGACATAACCCAGAAACCACTCCTATGGACATATCCAAAGTAAAATAAGCTTACAAGATTCTAAACAGGGAACCAGTGACATAAATTAGCAAATGAGGACAAGTATAAATCAAAAAGAGGGAAAATACTGTGTAATTACAGAACTTCTAAATAGTGAGGAAAGTCAAGAGAGTTGCAAGATAGAATGGACTGTTCTAAACTCGGGGAGAAAATTATAAATCGCAGGGTAAACTCAAAGAAAAATGATAAACCTTCACATCACAATAAAAAAGAGGAAAAGCACAAATATTTAGCAAAGACTAAAACAACAGCAACAAAGGAAATGGTAACACAATTCATAAACATAATGAGCTCAACACAGAAAATAATATGGAACAAAGAAACCAGAGACACCATGAAAAAACACATAACAAAATGACAGCAACCAATTCATACTTGTCAATAATTACACTGAATGTTAATGGATTAAATGTACCACTCAAAAGAAAGAGAGTTACAGACTGAATAAGAAAACAAAACCCATCAATATGCTG
>NW_006922428.1:46915-51162 GCF_000298275.1 Orycteropus afer afer
GTGGGAGCTACCACAAGCAGCTGAGTAGCTGCCTTTGGGAATGTGTTCTGCTTCCTGGATTTAAGGAGAAGCCTTGGGAATGGTCTCTAGCCTGTGGCATGCTTGGACCCTGCAAGTAGCCATGTCATTGTTCAAGCAGCCTGCAATGCTCTGCTGACTTTGGGACTTACAATGGACTTAAGTTAATGGCCTGCCATGTGGTTTGGTAACATCAGGACTGTGCCTTCTTACTTGTCAACCTTGGGGCCACTCAGCCTCAGCAGCCAGCAGCTGTCTGAGTGAAGAAACGTCTCTAGCTCCAGCGGGCCAGGAGCAAGGGGCAGAGCTGAACCCCCAAGTTGAAGGGCTTTCACCCAGCCCCTAGAGCCTGGCACTTTGAACTTGGACCTAAAGCCTCCAAATTGTAAGAATAAACTCCTGTTTGTTAAGACCATCCCATTTGTGGTATATTTCTTGTCAGAGTGGCACTAGGTAACCAGAACAGTTGGAAAAGGCTATATCAAGCAAACACCAACCAAAAAAGAGCAAGAGTGGCAATATTAATTTCTGATAAAATTGACTTTAAGACAAAAACCATCATATGAGACAAGGAAGGACATTATATAATGATTAAAGTATCAACTGAACAAGAAGGAAGGTTGGGCAATCTACTTCCATAGTGATAATGCCTCAGAAACCCAAGGAAAGGTCGCTATGAGTCGGGGCCAACTTGATGGCACACAACAACAACAACAACAACATGGACCCAATGAAAGAGTCCCAAAATACATAAATCACACTTAACAGAATTGAAAAGACAAAGAGATGACTCCACTGCCATAGTAGAAGACTTTAATACACACTTTCAATGAAAGATAGAACAACTGGAAAGAAACTCAACAAAGATGCAGAATAGTTAAACAATACAATCCACCAACTTGACTTTATAGAAATCTACAGGGCACGTCAAGCAAAAACAGCACAATACACATTCTGTTACAGTGTACATGGAACATTCTCCAAGATGGACCTTATGTTAGGCCATAAAGCAAGCCTTAATAAATTTTAAAATACTGAAAAACTGTAAAGTATCTTCTCAGATCACAATGCTATCAAATTAGAAATCAATAATAGGAAAATCAATGGAAAAAGAGCAAATACGTGGAAACTGAGCAGCACCCTACTTAAGAAAGACTGGGTAAGAGGAAAAATAAAAAATGAAATAGAAAAATTCCTTGTATCAAACAAGAATGAATACACAACATACCAAAATCACTGGGACGCAGCAAAAGCAGTGATCAGAGGCCAAATTAAAGGAATAAATGCACACATCAAAAAAGAAGAAAGAGCCAAAGTTAACACTTTAAACCAACATCTCTAAAAATTGGAAAAAGAACAGCAAGAAAAGCCTATAGTCACCAAACAAAGGAAATAATAAAGATTCGAGTAGAAAACAACAAAACGGAAAATAAAAAAAAAATCAACAAGACTAGAAGTTGTTTTTTTACGAAAAGATTAATAAAATTGACAAACCACTGGCAAATTTAACAAAGGAAAAGCAGGAGAGGATACAAATAACATGAGTAAGAAACAAAACAGGTGAAATTACAACAGAAACAAATGAAATAAAAAGGATACTATCAGGATATTATGAAGAACTGTTGTTGATGTTGTTGTTATGTCCCGTCAAGTCAGACCCGACTCATAGTGACCCCTCCTTGGGTTTCTGAGGCAGTATCACTACAGAAGTAGATTGCCCCATCTTCCTTTCGAGGAGTGGCTGGTGGGTTTGAACCGCTAGCCTTCTGGTTAGCAGTCAAGTGCCTTAGGCACTAAGCTACCAGAGCTCCATGAAGAACTGTATTCCAACAAATTTGAAAATCTGGAAGAAATGGACAGATTTCTAGATACACACCACTTACCTAAACTAACACAGACTGAGGTGGAAAAGTTTAACACATACATAACAAAAGAAGAAACTGAACAGATCATAAAAAAATTACCAACAAAAAAAAGTCCTGGCCCAGACAGTTTCACCAGAGAATTCTACCAAACAATCAGAGAACTGACACCAATCCTACTCAAACTATCCCAAAACATAGAAAAGGATGGAATCCTCCATAATTCATTTCATGAAGCAAGAATAATCTTGATACCAAAACAAGGCAAAGACATCACTCAAAAGGAAAACTACAGACCAATATCCCGCATGAATATAGATGCAAAAATCTTCAACAAAATCCTAGCCAATACACTCCAAAAACATATCAAGAAAATAATTCATTATGACTAACTAGGGTTCATATCAGGGATGTAACGATGGTTCAACATTAGAAAAACAATCAGCATCATCCACCACATAAATAAAACAAAGGAAAAGAACCACATGATCATATCAATTGATGCAGAAAAAGCATTTGATAAAGTTCAGTACACATTCCTGATAAAAACTCTCAGCAAAATAATAATAGAAGGAACATTCTTCACTATAATAAAGGGAATCTATTCAAAACCAACAGCCAACATTTTTTCAATGGAGAGAGACTGAAACCATTCTGCTTGGGAAAAGGAAGCTGACAACGATGCCCCCTATCACCACTTGTATTCAACATTGTATTGGAAGTCCTAGCCAGGGCAATAAGGCAAGAAAGGGAAATCAAAAGCATCCAAATTGGTAAGGAAGAAGTCAAGCTATCCCTATTTGCTGATGATATGATCCTATACCTAGAAAACCCAAGAGATTCAGTCAAAAATCTACTGGAACTTGAGAGATTTAGCATCATGGCAGGATATAAGATCAACATCCAAAAATCAGTTGGATTCCCCTATACCACCAAAGAGATTGCTGAAAAAGAAATAAGGAAATCAATACCATTTACAATAGCTACCAAAAAATAAAATAAAATACTTGGGAATAAAGGAGCTCTGGTAGCATAGTGCCTAAGGCACTTGACTGGTAATCAGAAGGCTGGCAGTTCAAACCTACCAGCCACTCCTCGGAAGGAAGATGGGGCAATCTACTTCCATGGTGATACTGCCTCAGAAACCCAAGGAGGGGTTGCTATGAGGCGAGTCCGATTCAACGACACATAACAACAACAACAACTTGGGAATAAATCTAACCAGGGACACAAAAGACCTGTACAAGCAAAACTATAAAACACTACTTCAAAAAACCATAAGAGAGCTATATAAATGGAAGAACATCCCATGCTCGTGGACAGGAAGATTGAACATTGTGAAAATGTCAATTCTACGCAAAACAATCTATACATTCAATGCAATCCCAACCCAGATCCCATCAACATTCTTTAGGGATATGGAAAAAACTATCACTACCTTTATATGGAAAGGAAAGAGACCTCGGATAAGCAAATCACTATTGAAGAAGAAGAACAAAGTAGGAGGTCTTACATTGCTGGATCTCAAAACCTACTATACAGCCACAGTAGTCAAAACTGCCTGGTATTGGTTCAATGACAGATACATAGACCAATGGAATAGAATTGAGAACCCAGAAATAGATCCATTGACCTATGGTAAGCTGATCTGTGACAAAGGTCCGAAATCCATTAAAAGGGGAAGAGAATGGTTTGTTTAATAAATGGTACCAGCAAAACTGGAGATCCATTTGCAGAAAAAAAAAATGAAACAAGATCTGTACCTCACACCATACACAAAAATGAACTCCAGGTGGATCAAAGACTTAAATGTGAAACCTAAAACTATAAAGTTCCTCAAGAAAAAACTAGGGGCAAATTTAGGGGCCCTAATATATGGCATAAATAGACTACCAAGCATAATCCAAAATGCACAAACAGCAGAAGAGAAATTAGATGAATGGGACCTTCTAAAAATTAAATTTTTATGTGCTTCCAAAGACTTCTCGAAAAAAGTCAAAAGAGAACCTACGGATTGGCTAAAAATATTTGCAATGACATATCTGACAAGGGACTTATCGCTAGAATTTATAGAAAACTCTAAGACCTCAACAAAAAAAGACAAATAATCCAATTAAAATATGGGCAGAAGAAAAATGGTGTCTTTTCAGTAGTCCCCATGCTAATTCCCTCTAGTATCTTAGTGCCTGAAAAACTAGGTGCAGCAGTTTGAAATAGGGATTCTGGTGCTCTGAACAGCTCACGGAGTCAGACTGCACCAAACTCAGGAAAGTAGAATTATTTTTATTTTTATTTATTTATTTATTTATTTTGATTTGGGTGAAGATTTACAGAGCAAATTCACTTTCCATACAGCAGCTCACATAT
>NW_006922428.1:51704-52957 GCF_000298275.1 Orycteropus afer afer
GGCTGGCACTTGACTTTGTAGGTAAACCTGGGTCCACTGGGTGCGAACAGCAATTTCTCTGGCTCCATCACCACTGATATCCGAACAGAGAGATCATTAATATTGCAAGTGGGCGGGCCTTGGGAGGAAGTCCCACAGTGGATCGCAGAATGGAGCAGTTATCTTAGGTCAGCTTTTTGGCAAGGAGGGGCTTCAAGAGTGGTGTTTTTCCGTGTATCTGAACTAGGCAGAAAGTGGCAGCCCCCTAAGAACTGGAGTCTTTGCTGAACTTGAGCTCCGGGCCTGTGAACAACAGTACAATGTCATCATTAGCAGCCCATTCAAAAGCCTAGAAATGGCTCCTAGCAACTTGGAACATCCCTTTGTTCTCTCTTCTCCTCTCACCTTCTCCACCTATACCCTCACTCATCCAATAAAAAAAATGCATTCAGCCACCATAATACCTGCCAGCTCGAATCCTAAACCATCTATACAACAGAGACCTACATTCACATTCCACACAGCGATTCCATAATCACAAAGAAAACTGCAGAGCAACCCAGCACAGCTGAATTAATAACGAAAAAAATAAAATACACCAGCTCTACCTTTGAAAAATATTAAGTCATAAAACCAAAACAAAATAAATCAATACATAATCAACAGTTAAAGACAACCTCAAAATGTCTAGGCAACAACAGGCAACCTCAAATCAAACAAACAAACAAACAAACAAACAAAAAAAAACCAAGGCATTAGAAGCAAAACCCCAAACAAAGGTCTGATTAAATGTGGAGGAGGAGGCAATAGAATTATCTGAGAAGGAATTTAGAAGACATGTTTATGGAGCCCTACAAGAGTCTAAGGAAACGCTAAACAGAAGCAAGGAGAACATAGTTATCTGGAAGAACTCAGGAAAATAATTCAATAACAAAATAACAAGATTAATGCACAATCAGAACTGATACAGAAACAGCAGTTAGAAATCCAGAAGCAGAATACCAAAATTACAGAATTACACAATACAGTAGAAGCACAAAAGAGTAGGACAGAACTGGCTGAAGAATGCATTTCCCAATTAGAAGACAAATCCCTGGACACTAGGCCTGTATGAAGAAAAATCAGAACAAAGATTTAAGAAAAATGAAGAGAAACTAAGAGTTAAATGGTTCGATATGAAAAGAAACAACATAAGACTCATTGAAATTCCAGAACAAGAAGAGGTGAAAAAAAAAAAAAAAAAACCACTGAGAAAATTGTGGAAGTCCTACTAA
>NW_006922428.1:53247-58043 GCF_000298275.1 Orycteropus afer afer
ATATGAGGGAAAATCAAGGCATTCTCAGACACACAGAAATTAAGGGATTTTGTGAAAAACAGAACAACCCTACAAGTAATCCCTAAGGAAGACCTTCCAATAGAGAACCCATAACAGAGATCAACAAAATCAGGATAAGTGACATCAACACTAAAACCAAATCAGAAATAGAAACTCAAAATAAGACAATCAAACATTGTACACTAAAAATCAAGGAAGCCAATCTGCACATGACAACAGCAAATAACCTATTAGAGGGAGTAAAACTTCTAGGTACAAACTTCCAAATGGAGAGGGAAACAGAACACACTGTTCTAAAAATGTAGAGACAAGAATTCACTCCAAGGTAACCACAGAGAAAATTAATAATCCCCCTAAGCAAATCCAGAAGGAAGGAAAACATGAGTTTGATAAGCACAAAACAAACAATAAAGAAGAAAAGAGAGGAAGCATTTGACAACAAATAAAACTCAGCAAAGAAAAGTATATGGACCAAGGAAACACCAACATTATGACAAAAAACACAACAGAATGACAGCAATCAATTCACATCTATCACTAATTACACTCAATGTGAATGGACTAAATGCACCAATCAAGAGAAAGAGAGTGGCAGACTAGATGAGAAAAGAAGACCCATCGATATGCTCCTACAAGAAACTAACCTTAGACACAAAGATAAAAACAAATTAAGAGTTAAAGGGTGGAAAAAATATATACCAAGCCAACGATAATCAAAAAGAGCAGGAATGGCAATACTAATTTCTGATACAATAGACACTAAGGTGAAAAACATCATAAGAGACAAAAGACAGTCATGCTGAAAGGGTCATTTGACAAAGAAGACGTTACAATAATAAATAGCTATGCACCAAATGAAAGTGCTCCAAAATATGTGAAGCAAATACTAATTGAATTAAAAGGGACAATAGAGAACTCTACAATAGTGGTAGGAGACTTTAACACACCACATTCAAAGAGGGACAGGTCAACTATAAAAAAACTCAACAAAGATACAAAAAAAACTCAACAACACAATCAACCAACTCAACCTCACATACAGAGCATTCCACCCAACAAAAGCACAATTCACATTCTTCTCCAGTACACATGGATCCTTCTTCAGAACAGATGATACATTAGGACATAAAACAAGCCTCAATAAATTCAAAAACATTGAAGTAATACAAAGCATCAAAATACTACAAAGCTTCTTCTCTGACAACAATGCTATAAAATTAGAAATTAATAAAAGAGATCAAGGGAAAAACATGAAACGTGGAAGCTGAAGAATTCACTGCTCAAAAACTACTGGGTAATAGAGCAAATAAAAGGTGAATTACAAAATATTTCTAGAAACAACGAGAATGAAGATACATCATACCAAAACCTATGGGACACAGCAAAAGCACTACTCAGAAGTCAGTTTACAGCAATAAATGCATACATCAAAAAAGAGGAAAGAAACAACATCAACACTCTAACTCATCAACTCCAACAACTAGAAAATGAACAACAAAAGAATATTACAGTATCTAGAAGTAAGGAAATAATACATGTCAGAGCAGAAATAAATGAAACAGAAAATGAAGTAAAACACAATGCAAATCAACAAAACAAAAACCTGGTTCTTCAAAAAGATTAACAAAATCAATAAACCATTGGCAAATCTGAAAAAAAGAAAAGAAAAAGAAGATCCAAATTACAAGAATAGTAAACAAAAAGGGTATCATCACAACAAAACCAAATGAAATAAAAAAGATACTGACAGAATATTATGAAAAACTGTACTCCAACAGATTTCAGAACCTAGAAGAGATGGACAAGTTTCTAGAATCAGAAGATCTACCTAAACTATCACACTCAGAGACAGAATACTTGAACAGACCTATAAGAAATGAAGAAATTGAGCAGATCATAAAAAACTTCCCACAAAGAAAAGTCCAGGCCCTGATGGCTTCACTGGAGAATTTTACCAAATATTCATAGAAAAGTTGACACCTATACTCAATGGCATATAACAACAACAACAACAACATACTCCTCAAGCTATTCCAGAACACAGAAAAAGATGGAATACTCCCAAACTCATTTTATGAAGCAAGCATAACACTAATACCAAAACTGGGGAAAGACACCACTAAAAAGGAAAACTATAAACCAATATCCCTCATGAACATAGATGCAAAAATCTTCAACAAAATCCTAGCCAACAGAATCCAACAACATATCAAAAAAATAATATATCCTGACCAAGTGGGATTCATACCAGGTTTGCAAGAGTGGTTCAACATCAGAAAACCATCAATGTAATCCACCACATAAACAAAACAAAAGAACCATATGATTTTATCAATCGATGCAGAAAAGGCATTTGATAAAATCCAACACCTGTTCCTGTTCAGAACTCTCAGCAAAATAGGGATAGAAGGGAAATTCCTCAACATAACAAAAGGAATATATGCAAAGCCAATGGCCAACATCATTATTAACAGACAAAGACTCAAGGCATTCCCCTCATGAAAGGGAACCAGACAGGGATGTCCTCTATCACCACTTCTATTTAACATTGTATTGGAAGGCCTGGACAAGGCAACAAGGCAAGAAAGAGAAATACAAGGCATACAAATTGGCAAAGAGGAAGTAAAACCATCTCTATTTATGGACCATATGATCCTGTATGTAGAGAACCCACGGGACTCAAATAAATAAATAAATAAATAAACTGGAACTAATAGAGAGGTTCAGTAAAGTGGCAGGATACAAGGTCAATATACAAAAATAAATTGGATTCCTCTATACCAACAAAGAATCCTCTGATAAAGAAATAAGGGAAACAATACCATTTACAATGGCTACTAAAAAGATAAAATATCTAGGAATAAATCTTTCCAGAGACACAAAAACCTATACAAAGAAAACTATAAAAAACCACTACAAGAGACAATAGGCACTACATTAATGGAATAACCTACCTTCTTCATGGATAGGTAGACAGAATATTGTGAAAATGTCAGTACTACCTAAAGCAATCTACACATTTAAGGGAATCCCAATTCATATATCAACAAACATTTTTTAAGGACATGGAAAAACCAATTACTAACTTCATACAGAAAGGAAAGAGATCTTGGATAAGCAGAGCACTTCTGAAGAAGAAGAACAAAGTGGGAAGTCCCACACTCCCAGATCTTAAGAACTACTATACTGCCACAGTAGTCAAAACAGCATGATATTGGTACAATGATAGACAGGTGGATCAATGGAACAGAGTCAAAAGTCCAGATATAGACCCATCTATCTCTGCACAGCTGATCTTTGACAAAGGTCCAAAACCCATTAGATGGTGAAGAGACAGCCTCTTTAACAAATGGTGCTGGCAAAACTGGATATCCACTTGCAGAAAAATGAAGACCCACACCTCACCCCATACACAAAAACAAACTCAAGCTGGATCAAAGACTTAAATGTAAAACCCAAAACTGTGAAATTCATCAAAGATAAAATAGGGGCAACTCTGGGGGCCCTAATTTATGGCAAAAATAAAGAATAGAGCATAACCCAAAATGCACACAAGGGAGAAGAGAAACTAGATGACTGGGATCTTTTAAAAATTAAATTCTTATGCACATCAAAAGACTTTGTTAAAAGAGAACCTACAGATTGGGAGAAAATATTTGCCTATGATATATCTGATAAAGGACTTATCTCCAAAATCTATAGAAAACTTCAACACCTCAACACCAAAAAGACAAATAACACAATTCACAAATGGGCAAAAGACTTGAACAGACACTTCACGAAAGACGATATACTGGCAGCCAACAAACACATGAGAAATTGCTCACAATCATTAGTCATTAGAGAGATGCAAATCAAAACAATGATGACATATCATCTCATCCCATCAATAATAGCAAAGTTCAACAAGACGGAAAATAAAAAATGCTGGCGAGGTTGCAGAGAGATTGGAACTCTTGTGCACTGCTGGTGGGATTGTAAAATGGTACAACCATCATGGCATACCGTATGGCGTTTCCTTAAAAAAACTGAAAATAGAAATACCATTTGATCCAGCAATTCCATTACTCGGAATATATCCTAAAGAGTGAGAGACAGCACATGAACAGACATATGTACACCTATGTTCATCACAGCACAATTCACTATAGCAAAGAAATGTAAACAACCTAAATGCTCATCAACGGATAAGTGGATAATCAAATTATGGTACATGCACACAATGGAATACTACGCTACATTAAAGAACAATGAGGGATACACAAATCATCTCACAAGGTGGATGAGCCTGGAGCACATTATGCTGAGTGAAATAAGTCAATCGCAGAAGGACAAGTCCTGTATGAGCTCATTACTGTAAAAAGACAAAGTAGGGTTTGCTTTCAAAAGGGAATTCACTTTGTATGTTACCAGGGTGGGGAGGGAAGGGGAGGGATTAATTCCGGGCTAGTTGGGGATCACACACTGACGGGGGTAAGGGGAGAGATGTACAGAAAGAGTCTGTGACCACCATGATAAAATTAGGAAAAGGGAGGACACTGAATTGTGCACATAGGAGATAGATGACAGATGCTAATACCAACCAGTGTGCCCACAATACTGCATTACCATTAATACCAGGCTACAGGTAAACACATAAACAACTGAGAAGACCACATGGGGGTCAGTGAGCAGGAGTATACTCTAGTCCAAGGATAGATTCAGTGTAGGCTAATCTTGCACAGATACCAGTGATACAAAATACCTGCAATCCTTACAGAAACAACAGAAGACAG
>NW_006922428.1:58448-60329 GCF_000298275.1 Orycteropus afer afer
TCAATAATGACCAGAATTTCTGGTCGGATGGAGTCTGGTGAGACCCCCAATACTACGGCCCTGAGATACATTCTGGGCCTGGAATGAAACTAACTCCCAAAAGGCTGGCTCTCAGTCAAATAATTAACAAGATGTACATGCAGACCACTCAACCCAGGGTGATGCACCCACATACCCTATGGAAATACATCCTTTGGAGCATTAGACCACAGGGCACCAGAGGGGCAACATTCACATGGTGGAAATGCAAGACAAACAGGAGTGCATAACTATGAGGGGCACAGGGGAAGGTTATTGGGTAGGGAAGGGAGGAGACTGCTTTAGGGTTGGGCATGGTAAATGGGGAGTGAAACTAAATGTATACGTAATGTTGAATGTAAAACAAACTCTTAAAATGAAAAAATAAAATAAATAATGGGCAGAATACATGAATAGAAACTTCACCAAAGAGGATATTCAGGAGGCCAACAAACATATGAAGAAATGTTCATGATCATTAGCCATTGGAGAGAAGCAAATCAAAACAACAATGAGATACCATCTTGCCCCAGCATTAGTAGCAAAGTTCAACAAGACACAAAGTAACAAATGCTGGTGAGGATGCAGAGAGATTGGGACTCTCATACACTGCTGGTGAGACTGTAAAATGGTACAAGCACTGTGGAAAGCAGTCTGGCGATTCATTAAAAAGTTGGAATCAGAAATACCATTTGACCCAGCCATTCCATTCCGAGGTATATATCCTAAAAAAGCAAGAGCAGGACAATAAAAGACATATGCACACCCATGTTCGTCACAGCACTATTTACAATAGCCAAAAGATGGAAACAACCTAGGTGTCCATCAACAGAAGAATGGATAACCAAACTATGGTACATACACACAATGGAATACTATGTAACCCTAAAGAATAACACAGAATCTTCAAAATATCACATAACGTGGATGAACTTGGAGGACATTACGCTGAGTGAAATAAGTCAGTCACAGAAGGACAAATACTATATTAGTCCGTTATTGTAAAAAATCAAGGAAAGGTTTATATATGGAAGGAAATTTTCTATGGTCACCAGACATCGGCAGGTAGGGGAGGCAACACTGCTAGACAGGTAGAGACAAGTACTGATTTGGGTGAAAGAAAGGCAATGTACCAAATGTGAGTGATCAACATGATGGCACTGAGGAAGAGGAAGACATAGAGAGGTACATGGGAAGTACCAACAACAGAAATGAACCATTTTGCACATATAGTACTGCGCTGTCAGTGAAGACAAACATGACTATACGGATGGATAGATGGGTTGACAGGCTGAACTATGAGGTATGTCTATGCAGGCAGGAGTACGCCCAACAACACATATAGGGTTGGTAGACAATGTTTCTACAAGTATATTTGCATGCTCTGTAAGAATCCCCAGGTGTATAGTAGAGCTAACAAGGGACAAGGCTGTAGTTACTTCTTGGGCATAGCCAGCTACCCAGAAAGAGCAAGGAGTTGAACCTGTGGGCTTGGGACCATAGTCACAGAACACATCAAGCTCAATTGGCATAACATGCTACACAAAACATTGTTCCACCTCCTACTTTGGTGCACAGCGACTGGGATCTTAAAAGTTTGCAAGCAGCCATCTGGATGCAATGACGGGTCTCTCCTCATCCAGAGCAAAGAAGAATGAAGAAAAAAGAGTTTCCAAAGACTCAAGGAAACAATTAGTCCAAGCGAATGGTATAGCATGTTATCCTCAGCCTATATGACTATGAGACCAGAAGAAAGAGATGGTGCCCAGCTACCAATGTCAACCACTCGGAGGGGGATCTACGTAAGAGATCCTGGATAGAGTGGGAGAACAATATGGAGCAAAACTCAAAATCATTTGGAAA
>NW_006922428.1:60885-63287 GCF_000298275.1 Orycteropus afer afer
CCTAAGGCATTTGACTGTCAACCAGAAGGGTGGAAGTTCAAACCCACCAGCCAGTCCTCAGAAGTAAGATAGGGCAATCTACTTCCATAGTGATATTGCTTTGGAAACCCAAGGAGGGGGTGCTATGACTCGGATCTGAATCGACAGCAGTGGGCATCCTTTGCTTCTACCAAATTTGGCATTTGAAAGTTTACACCAGTTTATCCACCTTTTTTTCTAGTTTTCTGATTTTTCTATGTGGTTTTACATAATATTCTTCTATGATTGTTTTAATCTCTGGTATAACTGTAGCTAATTCTCCTGTTTTGTTACATTTTTAAATTTTATGTATTTTAAATTATGTACAGCATTACTCCTTTTTTCTTGATCAATCTTTTATTAATTACTCGGATCCAACTTTTGGTTCAGTCAAACATCTTTACGGATTGTTTTTATTCTGTACTTGATTTTTTTTCCTTTATTTTATTTGCTCACTATGTTCTTAGGTATACTGGATGGTAGTTTTTTTTTTTTTTTTTCCTAATTTTTCAGTTAAAACCAGCACTTACAAATTAGCTCATTTTCTTAATAAAGGTATCCAAATCTATAATTTTCCCTCTATCTACCAGTTTAATTTTTATTGCATAAACTTTGAAATGTGGTGCTTTATTCACTGAAGTTCACCTCTATATATCTCTTAAGATCACTTATATTTTCTCTGAGAAATATTCATGTAAAATATATTAATATTTACAGATATGAAGATTTTGCTAGTCTTTTACTTTGAAATTTAATGCTCTGTAGCCCTAGGAAATCATAATCCATATTATAGCAAAGTTTTAGATTATTTTTCTTTGCTTGATCAGTTAGCTTTTGAGAAGAGTGGGTTAAAATAGATCATGAGTTAACTATTTACACTAGTTTTTATTTTATACAGTTTAAGAATATACCATTAGGTGTAAATGTGTTGATAATTTTTATGCTTCTTGGTATTTTACCAGTTTGAACTATATTCATCCCCTGTGAAGTTTTTCACCTGCCATTTCCTCCAGTATCATAAAAAAATTGCAGCTCCAGGTTGCTATTCATTCTTATTTGCCAAGCATATCATTTCCTATCTCTGTATTTCCATATTTTCTAGATCTTTTAACTTAAAATTATCTATTTTTTTCTTTTAATGACTAATTTTAACTTACTTATGTGATTATTGTAATACTAAGACTAATTTCTGCAATTTATATATTTCTTTTGGTTTCATTTTATCTCCTTACCATATCGTACTTTTGGTGTTTGCCCTCTACATGCTCATTTGAAAAGCACCCATTCTATTTTCATTTTTCTGCTCACTTACTCTAACTTAACACCATAATTAAATGGTCTAACAAGATATATCAAAATCTGTATGCTTCCTTGGAACAAGAATAAGAGAGACATATGATTCTTTGCCTTTCCTTTTACTTATTCTCACTCAACTATCTCTTATGTGTTGCAACTATAATTTTAGTTCCAGTTTGTAATTATTATCTATAGATAGATAGAGAGAGAGCTCTGGTGGCAGAGTAACTAAGGGACTTGACTTCTAACCAGAAGGCTGGCAGTTCAAATCCACCAGCTACTCCTCAGAAGGAAGGTTCAGCAATCTACTTCCATAGTGATACCACCTCAGAATCCCAAGGAGGGGTTGCTATGAGTCACGATTGACTCGGTGGTAGTGAGTTTGGTTTTTGGTGGTATAGACAGATGTTGTTATTGTTAGGTGCCACTGAGTCATCTCCAATTCATAGTGATCCTATGCACAGCAGAACGAAACACCACCCAATCACATGCCAGCTCTGTGATCCCTGCTATACTTGACCCCTTAGCCGCAGCCACTGTGTCAGTCCATCTCCTTGAGAGCCTTCCCCTCCTTCGTTGACCCTCCACCTTACCAAGCATGACATCCTTCTCCAGGGACTGGTCCCTTCTGACAACATGACCAAAGTAGGTGACACAAAGTCTGGCCATTCTCGCTTCCAAGGAACATTCCAGCTACACTTGCTCCAGGACAGATTTGTTAGTTCTTTTAGCAGTCTGTGGTACTTTCAGCATTCTTTGCCAATACCACATCTCAAAAGCATCAATTCTTCTTCAGTCTTCTTTATTCACTGTCCAGCTCTCACATGCATATGAGGCAACTGAAAATATCATGGCTTGTGTCAGGTGCACCTTAGTCTTCAAGGAGACATCTTTGCTCCTCAGCACTTGAAAGAGGTCCCTTCAGCCAACTTGCCCAGTGTTATACATCATTTGATGTCCTGACTGCTGCTTCCCTTGGTGTTGATTGTAGAACCAAGCAATGCAAAGTCTTTGACAACTTCAATCTTTTCTCCATTTATCGTGATGCTGCTTATAGGTCCAGTTGTGAGGATTTTTGTTTTCTTTAT
>NW_006922428.1:63387-64060 GCF_000298275.1 Orycteropus afer afer
CTTTTCTCCATTTATCGTGATGCTGCTTATAGGTCCAGTTGTGAGGATTTTTGTTTTCTTTATATTGAGATATAATCCATACTGCAGACTACATTGTTCAATCTTCATCACTAAGTATTTCAAGTCATCCTCACTCTCAGCAAACAAAGCCGTGTCATCAGTATATCACAGGTTGTTAAAGAGCCTTCCTCCAATCCTGATGCCACATTCTTCTTCATATAGTCCAGCTTCTCAGATTATCTGCTCATCATACAGATTTTAAAAAGCATGATGAAAGGATACAACCCTGACACACTCCCTTCTTGATTTTAAACCATGCAGTATCCCCTCATTCTGTTCGAATGACAGCCTCCTAGTCTATGTACAAATTCCTCATAAGTACAATTAAGTGTTCTGGAATTTCCATTCTTCTTAATGATATCCATAATTTCTTATGATTCACACAATCAAATGCTTTTGCATAGTCAATAAACCACAAGTAAACATCTTTCTGGTATTCTTTGCTTTCAGCAAAGATCCATCTGACATCAGCAATGAAATCCCTTGTTCCACATCCTCTTCTGAATTCAGCCTGCACTTCTGGAAGTTCTCTGTCAATATACTGCTGCAACTGTTTTTGAATTATCTTCAGTAAGATTTTACTTGCATGTGACATTAATGATATTGTTCAATA
>NW_006922428.1:64958-66869 GCF_000298275.1 Orycteropus afer afer
ATTGGTCTTGCAAAATTCTATCATGCAATCTGAAGCATTATTTCAGTCACTGAGGCCATATTTTCCAACTACTGGAGATTCTTCTTTGTTTCCAACTTTTGCATTCCAGTCACCAGTGATGATTAACACATTGATTACACGTTCAGTCAATTTCAGACTGCAGAAGTTTATAAAAATGTTCAATTTCCTCATCTTTGGCTTTAGATAGATAGATATGCATTATTTTTAGAGAACAGAAACAAAAAATAACATTGAAAATATATTTGAAGAAAACATTAACACACTATTCCTCTAGAAAATGCAAATACTTTTTAAAAAGTACAGACAAAACCTATGCTTTAGTAAGAAATGTGAATTATCATAAACAGACAAATGGCCTTATCTTAAAATAAAAATTTAATGCAAGCTCACTGATAATGACAAAAGGAATTTTAAAAATTGGGTAAGCTGATTATAAATTTTGTACACAAAGTGAAACAAGCAATAAAACAGTACAATTCTGAAAAAGGCAGGTAATCAGAGACTTAGTGTACCAACAATTATACTAACTTATACTACAGAGGAATCAGAATCATAAAGATTATGACTATTAGATCAACAGGAGAAACTAAGGTTTGGAAATGCATCAGAGTTATATATCAGAAGGTACATATATGCTAATGTAGTATTACATATTAAGATGTGCTCCCACTTAATGAGGGGGTAAATCAAGAAAGAGGAAGACTCAGGATCCAGGAATATCTGACTCAAGACAGAGGTGAAGGGAATTTTCTGGCAGACAGTGAAGGGAAGACCTTAACATAATAGCTGTGTGTTAGTCCAAGAGAGCAACCAGTCCAGATTTCAGCAAGTCAACACACTCCAGGAGAGATTTCTTCTAGGAGAAGAAATTGATGCTCCAGGTTGAGACCAGCCCCATCTGCTACTAGCTGTATAAACGTGGGCCAGATAATTCTTCTCTATGCCCTAGTTTCCCTCTCTATAAAATGGGAATAATAACAGTACGTACTTCACAAGGTTGTTAGGAAGATGAGTTAATATATATAGAGTGTGTATAACAATGCCAGTCACAATAAGCATCAAATGAGTGTTTGAAATTATTATTGCTAATGATTACTACCTAATTTATTTGAATATATGAAAAGGAAATTTTAAAAACTTAGAAGAATTTAGAGTTGAATAAATGAGACTGTCCTCACTGAAGAACTGTATCCTGAGCATGTTCCTGAACTTGAATTGTAGCCTGTTGCTTCCCTAATAAACCCCATAATCTGTGAGCTCTGTGCGGCCACTGCAGCAAATCATCGAACCTAGCAGAAAGGTGGAGGATGCCACAGGAGGGACGGTTGGTGTCAAGGTTGGTAAGAGAGTTGGAGGGGGCGGCATGTCTGACTTCATAGGAACAGGCCTTGGGCTGCTGATGGTGATTCTGTCTTCCTCTTATGAAGTTAGAGGAGATGAGAAGATGCCACCTCCCTTCCCCTTTAGCAATTGGTGTCAGAAGTGGGATTCGCTGTAGTGGCTCTAGACTCATAGAAGCATAAAACCAAACCAAACCCACTGCTGTCAAGTCAGATCCAACTCATAGCAACCCCTCCCTGGGTTTCCGAGGCAGTATCACTACGGAAGTAGATTGCCCAACCTTCCTTCCATATAGAAGCACATGGGACTCTGTAAAAAAAAAAAAAGGTAGTAAGGGGACTGGGAAGTGAAACTTTGGCTTCTCAGATCGTTACTTTGGTTGATGTTACCTGTAATAGCAGAATATAGAGGCATTATGCTGGAGCTAAGGTGAGAAATGCCTGAGGCAAGAGCCAGTCCAATTAAAGGAGATAATTGATCCAGAGGCTAGGGCTTTTTGTTACACCCAGCCAAAGGCCCAAGGCCATACACATAGAATAGGAATATTAT
>NW_006922428.1:66969-67582 GCF_000298275.1 Orycteropus afer afer
AGGAATATTATCAAGATGAAGAGATGAAACTGGAATGTCTTAAATAGGATTATGTGTTTTGGATTATGTATTTTATCTCAATGTACTATGGGTAGTGTGTTCTCTTACTTATTTGTACACTAGAAATGATTATAGGGCATGGATAATAAAGAGCATCTAAGTCTGCCTTCAGCCAATACTTGATTGGATATGTTAAAAAGGGAAATAGAATTTTCCCAGAAGAAACACAGGCTTTTGTTTCAAACTCTGTGTGTAGTGTATAAGTAGAAAACTTGAGCCCCATCCAGAACCTGCTGAGTGGGGAAATTTGCATTTGAAAAGACCTACCCAGAACTACTGAGAAATCTCCTTCCAGGACTGGAAGTTAAAGGAAGCCAACGAGTAGTTGGTTTGTATAGTTGGTTTGTATAGTTGGTTTGTGTGCTGCTCACTTGCTGTGCACCTGGGTCCACTAGAGTAGAAGTGGAGGAAGTACAGGAATGAAGATATGGGCTGAGTTTGGTACTCTTTGACCAAGCCCATGGAGGCTGGGAATGAGAGGAAGGGCTGGCAGGTCTGAAGTGCAAGGAGTTGTGAGGACTACAGGCCTATTAGCCTATGGGCATTGATCTAA
>NW_006922428.1:69260-71283 GCF_000298275.1 Orycteropus afer afer
CTTCTATAGTGATACTGCCTCGGCAACCCAAGGAGGGGTCGCTATGAGTCGGGTCTGACTCGACAGCACATAACAACAACAACAACAAAATAGAAAGTCAGGAGATAATGCTCAAAACTGAAAAAGAAAAAAATAATCTGTTTAAAGATTAAGAGTTATTAGGAGATCCTAGGTGGCACAAATGGTTAAGTGCTCAATTGTACTCAGGGGCACCTCAGAATAAAGACCTGGTGATCTACTTCCAAAAGATCACAGCCATTGAGGGAGAGGAAAATTAAGAGAAGCTGGAATCTGAGGTGAGGGTAGAGGAACAATGCAGAGAAGAGTCTTTTTTTGGGAGGAGCACATAACAAGACTTGGAGATCTATGTGATACCTTTTACCAATGTTAGATAAAACTGGAAACTAGTTGGAAATTACAAAGTGGCAAAAATATTCATAAAAACATACAAGAATGGTAAAAGGTTATTAAATGTTATATATTTTTTTTTTTAAAAAAAAGACCTCTTTAAAATACATAATCTAAGACAACCAAGTAGATAAATCAATCAGCAATAGAAAGGAGAGGAAAATTCAATAAAAATGCGGGGGCAAAATTATCCTGCCTGATAAACAAAGTAATATAGATTAAAACAATGAGATACTATCTTTCATTCAGGCTCTGAAGTTCTGGATGAATTCCTGCCCCGGACTCCTCCTCCTCCTCCACCTCCTCACCTCACAGGAGTTATCATGTTCCCCCGCAGACAGGGCCAGGTATCTCCGAGTTGAATGTCTGTTAGCTGGCATGTTTACACTGGACCTCAGCCTTCAATCTATCTTGCTGATGATGCCACTCTTCCCAGGAGCCGAAAGCCTGGTGGTGGGGCAGGTCTGTGGACTCAACTGAAGGTACTGAAGTCAGAAGGAAGATCCTGTAGCTTTCACTAAGGCATCTATTCCAGGGCCTCCACAGAGATTCCAAGAAATCTGGAAAGACAATGTCCACATGGTCAGAGTCATTCAACATTTGTCCCATAAACATTTCCTGGGGGCACCAAAACATAGTTCACTGAACTGGATACTGTGGAATAGACAAAGTTCAGTAAAAACTTTCTCTAGTTATTAGTAAAAAATAGAATACATGCAATTTAACAAAAAGATAAATAACTCAATCAAAAAAAGCTCAAAGAACATGAACAGACATTTCACCAAAGAGGATATCCAAATGACCAACATGCACATGAAAAAAATGCTCAAGATTAGCTATTGTTGTTGTTGTTATATGCCATCAAGTCAGACCTGACTCATAGTGACCTCTCCTTGGGTTTCCGAGGCAGTATCACTACGGAAGTAGATTGCCCCATCTTCCTTCCGAGGAGTGGCTGATGGGTTGCTAACCTTCTGGTTAGCAGTCAAGTGCCTTAGGCACTACGCTACCAGAGCTCCCAAGATTAGCTATTAGGAAGATGCAAATGAAAACCACAATAAGATACCACCTTACTCCCACTAGAATGGCAAGGTTTTTTTAAAAAATAAGAAAAGAAAGAAAGAAAATAACAAGGGCTGGTTAGGAAAAACTAGAGCCCTCATCCATTTCTGGTGGGAATATAAAAGGTGCAGCCACTGTGGAAAACATTTTCCTCAAAAAGTTAAATACAGAACTGTAATCCCAAACCTAGGTATATATTCAGAAGAAATGCAAGCAGGAAAAGCAAGAACACAAACAGAAACCTATATATCAATGTTCATCGCAACACTTTTCACAATAGCCAAAATGTGGAAACAACCAAAATGTACAACAATAGATGAACAAAATATGGTATATATACACAATGGAATACTCACCCATAAAAAGGAATGATGCAGTGATACATGCCACACATGGATGAACCTTGGAAACATGGTGAACGAAATAAGTTAGTCACAAAAGGACAGATACTGTATAATATCACTTATATGAAATTAGCAAATATATAGCCATTAAATCCATTGCCACTGAGTCGATTCCAACTCATAGTGACCCTATAGGACTGAGTAGAACT
>NW_006922428.1:71953-73057 GCF_000298275.1 Orycteropus afer afer
CCATGAATCTTTGGTTTTCTTCATTCTTCTTTGCTCTGGATGAGGAGAGACCCATCACTGCATCTAGATGGCTGCTTGCAAGCTTTTAAGATCGCAGTTACTACTCACCAAAGTAGGAGGTGGAACAATGTTTTGGGTAGTATGTTATGCCAATTGAGCTTAATGCCCCCTGTGACTATGGTTCCAAGCCCACAGGTTCAACTACTCACTCCCTCTGGGTAGCTGGCCATAGGGTTTTTTAGGCTGCAATAATTATGGAAGCAGACTACCACATCTTTCTCCTGTTGAGCGGCTGGTAAATTCAAACCATCAACCTTTTGGTTAGCAGCTGAATGTTTAACTGCTGTGCAACCAGGGCTCCCCAGCAAACACACAGACACCAAAAATTATTAGTGATTACCAAGGATGGGAGGAAGGGGAAAAGGGAAGTTTTGGCTTAGGAGACATTGAGTTTATGTTAATGATCTTGGAATAATTTGGTCAAAGACAGCAAGAATTGTTGCATAAGTTAAAGAATGTAATCGATGTCACTGAAATTATGCAAGCAGAAATTACTGAATTTATTGTATATATTCTCACCACAGTGGAAAAAAATAGAGTATGAGTGAGACCTTGAGATCTGAACTAAAATTAGTAAGATTTTGAATGCTAGCCCATCAACTTTTAGCAGTGATAATATGAGTAAGTTTCTTCACTTTTAGTTTCCAAAATGAATTGTGAAAATTAAATGAGATCATATTTGTAAGACCTTTAGCCACAAACTGCCACACATAGTCATTTAATACTGTTTTCTAGTGTCAGGGCCTGTCTGTAATCAGGAAGGGGGATGCTAATCAAGATCAGCACAAAGCTGATTCCCACAAAGTGGAGTGGAGGTCAACTATACCTCTACTCTCCAACTTTTTCACCATTTCTGACACCAGCCGTCTCCCTAAGGCACTCTCCATTTCTCTGCTGGGTTCAATAATTCATTGTAATAGCAATACAGAACTCACAGGCCATATTCATGATTATGTAGTTTATTAGAGAATTCACAGGCTACAACTCAGGATCAGGATCAGCTTGGAAGTAACAGGATATAACTCAGAAGACAGGATACAATTC
>NW_006922428.1:73324-77623 GCF_000298275.1 Orycteropus afer afer
TCCACTCCACCAGCAAGCCCCCTGCCTGATCTTGATTAGCATCCCACCTCCTGGATGCCTTGACACTAGAAAACAGTATTAAATGATTATCTGTGTCTCAGCTCGCTCTCACTTCATGGGTCAGCAGGCCCACTGCCGAGCCACTTCACACTGGTCTCCTGGTTCCCACTGCCTGTACTACTGCTGCCATTTCTCTACCATTGAGCTCTGCTGTCACTGCCATTTTTCTCGCCATCTCCAGTGTTACAGCTCTCTCTCGTGTCTAGGAGGTTCTCAGTGCAGGGACCCGTGTACAAAGGATACACTGTGCTCCATGCTCTTCTCGACAGAAGTGAGCTCCGCCCTCAACCCCTGTATGACTGGCCCTCATGTAAGCCTACTCCTTGTCAATTTCAAGGCATGGTCCTTACACCAGGACCAAAAACTGATCAATCCCCTTGGTAGACCAAACCAAACCAACAAAACCAAACTTACTGCTGTCGAGTCAGATCCAACTCATAGTGACCCCCCTTGGGTTTCCAAAGCAGTATCTCCACAGAAGTAGATTGCCCAGTCTTCCTTCCAAGGAGTGGCTGGTGGGTTTGAACCACCAGCCTTCTGGTTAGCAGCCAAATGCCTTAGACACTATGCCACCAATTTGCATAGTTCCAGACAATTCCCCCAAGGTCATTAAATCCTACGGTGTGGTTTTACACACCCTATTTGCATAGTGTACTGACCGATTCCTCACAAGATTGTGCCCCAGCCAAACACTTTGATAGAATTATAAACCCACTGCACTGCAAATACATATTAGCAATTAGTGTAATTATAAGGATCCATGTAAGATGCAGAAGTAGGTACTTCATTTAATTTGCACAAGAATTCTAGTGTTACTATAACTATTATTATTTCCATTTTATACCTATAGAAACAGTGATAATAAACTTAGTGAAAGTCAGAGCCAGTCTGCCATACATGGTAGGCTCAAAATAAACATGATTCGGTCTCATGATTGTTGAAAATGTAACTGTGAATATGAACTTTCTTGAAACAGAAGAGACATAAAGTAAGTGCTAATAGCCTGGGGCTAACATTTTTAAGTTACTTTAAAAATATCCAAAGGAAAAACACTTCCTTTTATTGAGGAACTAGGAAGGAAAGAGGGTTTCTGTGTCCATGTTAAGGTACAATTTTATTCTGATCAACTAACAGAGACAATACAGATTTTGTCATTCATATTGTTGTTGTTGTTGTTATGTGCTGTCGAGTCAGACCTGACTCATAGCGACCCCTCCTTGGGTTTCCGAGGCAGTATCACTACAGAAGTAGATTGCCCAACCTTCCTTCCGAGGAGTGGCTGGTGGGTTTGAACCACCAGCCTTCTGGTTAACAGTCAAGTGCCTTAGGCACTACACTACCAGAGCTCCTGTCATTCATATTAGGAAAGGGAAAATATCCACTTAAAATGAAAGTTATTTAATTAAGAGTACAGAAGTAAGAATGGGATGAAGAGGAAACAACAAGGTAAAATAAAAGGCATTAACAAGTTAAAATTTTAAAAGATAAAAAGAATTGTGTACCAAAGAGAGACTATACTTTATTCTTGCTGGCCCATGAAACTTCCATAAAATTCCATCAAGAAAAACTTGGCCCTAAGGAAATTCTGATACATTTTTAATGTTGAGAATTGGCAGGCTACATTCCTTGACCATAGTACAAGAAATTCAGAAATAAACAAAAATAGATGAATAAGATATCTTTATCAATTAAAAAGTGTTAAACATTTTCCTGGGAAATGAATGTCCAGAATGGTAGAGTGAGGAATTCCATGAAATCCGACAACTAAAACCAAACGTTTAAGAATTCTTGTGATTAACCCAAAGGCAGAGAATGAACTGAAAGCCATCCAGCCAAAAGAAATAACTGAATGTTACTAAGACAGAAGGTCTGTGATGTTTTAACTTGAGGTTATTTCCATCCCCCTTCTATATCTGGCTTACTGGCATGATAGCAAAAATGACAATAGACATGGGACAGTTTTGGGAGCTCTGTTAAAAGCACCATCCTCTTAATACAGTCAATATTTTATCTGAACTTGCAGCTTCCTGGAAAATGTCTTTATACTCTGAGCTTAGTAGCTACTTGATTCAACTCAAAGCTTAATTGGGGCAGGCAGCATTACTGAAACAATAGGAAACTGCTGGCAACATCTCAGCTTCCTAAGGTTGTGGCTTCAGTTGGGGTAAACAAGAGCCTAGCCAGAAATGTAAAAGGTAATTCTGGAGAACTATATGACCATAGGGAACTTTAAGAAGCTAATATGAGTGACAAAATCTTGGGGATCTAAAAAGGTGTGCACATTTGCAAAGCTGTACACATGCTCAGGACTGTGCACATGCTCAGGAAAAATCTGGAAAAAGAGAAGGTGCCAATCGGAGGGGGGTGTGATCTATGTAGGACATTCTGGATAGAGTGGGAGAACAATGTGGAACAATACTCAAAAGCATAAAGAAGAAAAAAGGACCAGGTTTGCTGTTCTGATAGAGCCTGATGGAACCACTAAGACTATGCCCCCTAGCTGCCCTTCAGGTCTGGAATTGAACCTACTCCTGTGGCTTCTATCTAGCCAAACAAAAGACTGGCATATGAGTTGAACACTTACCTGAGGTATATACACACTCCTTGGAGAGATCAATCATGGCAGAATAGAAGGGCTGTGTATGCACAGGGAGACAGCTCAGGGGGCAGGAGTACATGGAGAGAAGGACACAAGGAAGATGTAACTATGGGGAGGAAGTGGAAGGGGAGCTGTTGCATTGTGGAAAATTTCGGTCAGTGTCATGAGGCAAAGTGTATGTGAGCTGCTGTATAGAAAGTGAATTTGCTCTGTAAACTTTCACCCAAATCACAATTTTAAAAAAAGGAAAAAAAAAAAGAGAGAGAGAAAGTACCAGTGACTCACTTCTGGCTGACCCTGATGCCTTGCATGAGCAGAAAGTGAAACCAGGCATTGCAGAAAATGCCTGAAATGTGGAGAAGTGCCTTTCCACATAGACCCTATGGGAAAATTTCATTTAAGGAAATATCACCAATCACTGGCTAACTACTATATTATACTGATGTAGATGTGATCCCTTCTAGGAAGTAAAGCTTAAAAGTAAAAGCAAAAATGTGAGGGACAAAAGCTAACACAGAATTCAGAGACCACATACTACAATGAATATAGAAATTACAAAATTAAGCAGCAATACAAAAAAACAACAAACTAGCAAAAACAGTGAACCTTGGGGGTGGAAGAATCTGACAACAGAGTTGTTACAAAACAGTATCTTAAACATCCAGCTTTCAACAAAAATTATGAGCACGGGAAGGAACAGGTAAGTATGCCATATACACAGGGGGAAAGAAAGCATACAACAGAAAATTATATTGAAAGCATAGAACAGAAAATTATACCGAGGGAGCTTATATTTTGGCCTTACTAGTCAAAGACGTTAAATAACCTATTATTACTATGTTCAAAGGACTAAGGAAAACCATGTTAAAAAACTGACAAAGAATGAAAATGTTTCACTAACCAGAGAAAATAAATAAAAAGAAATTATTTTTTTAAAAAAGAAATAAGAGTAAAAAGTATAATTCTTGGAATGAAAAATTCACCAGAAGGACTCAACTGAAGAGATCTGACCTGGCATAAGAAAGAATTGACAACCTTGCATATAGGTCAATAAAGACAATGCAGTTTCAGGAGTGGGAGAAAAAAATGAATGGGAAAAAAAAAAACAGCAGCTGAGATACCTGTGGAATGGCATACATATAAAGAGAGTTCCAGAAGGAAAGAAAAGTGTTTGAAGTAAAAAGGACAAAAACTGCAAATCAGATGAAAAATATTAATCTCTACATTCAAGAATCTCAAAAAACTAAAATAGAATAAAATAACTATAAACATAGTCAAATTGATGAACATCAAAAACAAAGAGAAAATCTTGAAATCATTAGGAGAAAAATTATTATCACGAGAAATTCAGTAAGATTATCTGAATATTCCTCTTCAGAAATGATAGAAGGCAGAAGGTTGGCAACCAGTAATTCAGCTAAACCCACTGAAGAATCCAGCTACACTCATCTTTCAAAAATGAAGAAGAGGACTTCCGGTAAGACGGAGGAATAAGCAGACAAGGACAAAGACCTTCTTCAACAAAGAAAAGAAAAACCAATTGAGAAAGATACAGAAGATAATCCTGGAGCCCTGAGCTTTGAAAGGAACTATACAGAAGTGGATTAGGCACCAACTAGTGGAAAAACCTGAATGAAAAC
>NW_006922428.1:105496-106234 GCF_000298275.1 Orycteropus afer afer
TGAATGGATAAACAAAATTTTGTATGCCCAGATAACAGAGTATTCTTCAACAATAAAAATGTACTAATACATGCTACAGCATAGATAAACTTTGAAACCACTATCCTAATTGAAAGAAATAAGTGACAAAATAACCACATATTGTATGATTCATTTATGTGAAATTTCCAGAAAAAGTAAACCCAACAGACAAAAAGTAGATTAATGGTTGCCTAGGCCTGGAGGGCTGGTAGCATAGTACCTAAGGCACTTGACTGCTAACCAGACGGCTGGCGGTTCAAACCCTCAAGCCATTCCTCGGAAGGAAGATGGGGCAATCTACTTCCGTAGTGATACTGCCTTGGAAACCCAAGGTGGGGTCGCTATGAGTCAAGTCCTACTCGATGGCACATAACACAACAACAGCAACAGGCCTGGAGGGTACATGGTGGCAGAAATGGTGAATATCTGTATAGAATTTCTTTTAGGGGCGTTAAAAGTTTAAATTAGGTCTAAAATTAGATTGTGGTGATGGCTGCACAATTCTGTGAATATACTAAAATTGTATACTTTAAATGGGTGACTTTTTTGATACTGGAATATAGCTCTGCAAAAAGGTGGGGGGGCACTATAGACTGACCTCCTCTAACTTCACAAAGGGGAGATAGAATTACCACCAGCATCAACAGCCCAAGACCAATTCCTATGAAGCAGAGATCAGACATGTTGCCACCCTCCAGCTTTTTTTGTTTAACCAAT
>NW_006922428.1:108729-110799 GCF_000298275.1 Orycteropus afer afer
GCTAGGACTACTTGTTTCCATGAATTTTGGTTTTCTTCATTCTTCTTTGCTCTGGACAAGGAGAGACCCATTGTTGCATCTAGATGGCAGCTTGCTGGCTTTTAAGATCCCAGTCGCTACTCGTGGGATGGCTCATTTTAAGCCTTGCAGATGGTAAAACTGACCAATTACTACATTAAAGTTCCATACACCACATTTCCATGGCTCCACCCCCACAAGGTTGCCATGTACCTTACTTACATTATTAGCAGGCTATCCAATCCCCCTGGTAGACAAGAAGCACCTTACATGCACATAGTCTTACCCAGTCATCTGGTGGGAGACACAAAGATCATGGCTAGAAGAGCCATATAACATAATTTACTGCACCAAAATCTCAATAACAGTGTGAAAAAGAAAATAAACATTTTCTGAATTGATCCAAAATGGTGGAATAGGCAGATACACTATCCAGATCCCCTACAACAAAGACTTGAGAAACCAAGTGAAATGGACATGGATAACAATCCTGGAACCCAGAGCTTCAAAGGAAAGGTTGAAGAAGTAGATCAAATATCAATGAGGGGAAGAAAACAAAAGCAGAGAACAAGGAGGCATACAGAACAGTAAGCTGCCAAACAGCATAATACAGTCATCTTGAATTATTGCAAGCAGCATTCCAAACAGAGCAGGAAACAGATAACCAGATCCACTCATCCAGGACTGCATCAACACTCATATCAGTGATCAGCAATCAGAGAAAAGTGATCATACCACTTATGTTGCACAACCTCCCAGTGACCAGAGGCATAGCCCTCAACCCACCTACCCAGCATTTGGTCAACTCCCCTATTAGTGCTTTTCTGCTTTTTCTTTTTTCCCTTTTCTTTGTCTTTCTTCTTAGCTTTTCAACCTTCCTCAATCTCTTTTTTAATTTTCAGTCTTTTTTCTTATTCTCTTCCTTCCTACATTTTTTTAACAATGCCACTTTCATTTTCCCCATTTTTCTTTTTTATTTCTTCCTTTCTTCTTAGGTTTTCCTCTTCCCACTCTGTCTTTTTATTCTCTTTTTTTCTCTTTCCTCTACACCCTTTTTTTCTTTCCTTTTTTTCTATTTTCCCCCAGAAGTTGGCAGTCAGGGATCCTACAGAGCCATACCCACACCTGTCACTCCACCCACTGGGTGAGTGACACCACCCACTCCAGCATCACTGGATCAATGACAGTGGCCAAAACCCACCCACCCTGCCCTCAGGTGATTTGCAAACCAGCTATCACATGCTCACATCCATATTTCTACCTGATACCAAATCCACCCGGGGATAGGGGATGAGCATCCTTGTGATGCCAAACTATTGATCAGAGTAGAACGCCCACCCATTTTTCCAGGTATATTAAAACAAAACATCAGGGAAAAGAAAACCAACATACAATCAACAAATAAATACAACAGCACCACAATGTCCCAGAGACAACAGACAACTCCAAAACACACACAAAAAAAACAAGACAAGATGGCTCAAATAAGTGACCAAATATAGGGACAGAAAATCTTCCAGAGGAAGAAATGCTACTTGAACAACCTGATAAAGAATTTAAAAAGAATTATATTTAGATACCTCCAACAGACTGAGAGGCAGGTCAAGCAAAGCATAGACAAAATCAAGGAAAACATAGAAAAACTCTCAACGAATTCAGGAAAACAATACAAGAACAACTGACTAAATAAATGGAAAATTAGAAATCATATGATAACAGCAAGTGGAAATCCAGAAGATTAATACCGAATTTTTAGAAATAGACAATGCATTGGAAAGGCAAAGGAGTAGAACTGGATGATTGGAAGCCAGAATTAGTGAAATTTAAGAAAACTCTCTCAACAGAAATACTCCACATGGATAACATTTACAATCAGGAGCTCCTAAGTTGCTCATTCCACCACTGAGTTTACAATGAGATATGGGTAGAAGAGCAGTAAGCCCCAGGGATACAGGTGAGGAGAGACAACTCAGGGACGCCCAAAGCAGCAGGCCAGAAGAGCAGGAGAAAGGGGATTAAAAGCCAGGAAGCCAGACAGAGGAACAGTCAGCC
>NW_006922428.1:111290-112181 GCF_000298275.1 Orycteropus afer afer
CTGCGATGATGAGCTCAAGTATAGCAGGGATTGTGGGGTTGGCACGGGATCGGGCAGTGTTTCGTTCTGCTGTGCATGGGGTCACTATGAGTCAGAAATGACTTGATGGTACTTAACAACAACAACAACTCTCAATACTAATCTGTTAAAGGAATAATCAAAAAAAAAAAAAGAATGAAAAAAATGAAGAAAGTCTAAGAATTATATGGGACACCATCAAGATGAATAACTTACAATGACTGGAATTCCAGAACAGTAAGAGACCAAATAAGACTAAGCTCTGATTTCTCAGAAGAAAGCATGCAGGCAAGGAGGGAATAGGATGACATATATAAAATCCTGAAAGAAATAAAATTGCCAACCACGAATTATATATATAGCAAAACTGTACCTTAAATACAATGGAGAAATTAGGTCATTTAAAGATAAACAGAAATTAAGGGTATTTCTAAAAATCAAATCAACCTTACAAGAAATGCTAAAGGGAATCCTTTGTAGAGAACCAACACCATCAAACAACAACCTGAGATTGAGACACATGACAACACCATCCAGAAACCAACCCAGATAAAAAACTTCAAAAAATAAAATAAACCCTGTTGTTGTTGTTGTTAGGTGCCATCGAGTCATTTTTGACTCATAGTGACCCCATGCACAGCAGAACAAAACACTGCCCGATCCTGCGCCAGCTCCACGATCCCTGCTATACTTGAGCCAATCATTGCAGCTTCTGTCTCAATCCATCTCGTTGAAGGCCTCCCCCTCTTTCTTCGACCCTCCACCCTACCAAGCATGACATCATTCTCCAAGGAATGGTCCCTTCTGACAACATAACCAAAATAGGTGAGACGAAGTCTGGCCATTCTCGCTTCCAAGGAGCATTTCAGGCGC
>NW_006922428.1:112870-116622 GCF_000298275.1 Orycteropus afer afer
TTTACATAGTCAATAAAACACAAGTAAACATCTTTCTGGTATTCTTTGCCTTGAGCCAAGATCCATCTGACAACAGCTTGTTCCACATCCTCTTCTGAATCTAGTTTGTACCTCTGGAAGTTCTCTGTCAATATACGGCTACAACCATTTTTGAATTATCTTCAGTAAGATCTTACTTGTGTGCGAATATTAATGATATTGTTCTATAATTTCCACAATGTGTGGGATCGCCTTAAAGACTGAAAAGAGGAAACCAGAGACATCAATTTGTAAACAACAATAACTACAAAGGAAATAGATGGAATAAATGGTTCATTTATAGAACTTCCAAATGGAGAGGAACGTAGGACAACATTAAAATAGAACAGACTGTTTCAAACTTAGGAAGATAATAAGAAACTACAAGTAATCACAAAGAAAATTAATAAACTTTCTAACCAAAATAAAAAAAGAAGAAAATAATAAAGACTCAGTAAACACAAAATCAACAGCAATAAAGGAAATGAAAAGAAAATCCATAAATAAAACAACTCAGCACAGAAAAATATATGGAACAAAGAACTCATCAGAACTACAACAACAAAAAATAGCAAAATGATAGCAGTAAATTCATACCTATCAGTAATTACACTGAAAGTAGATGGATTAAATCCACCAGCCAAGAGACAGAAAGTGGCAGAAGGATAAGAAGACATGACCTATCAATATGCTCCCTACATGAGACACACCTTAGACACAAAGATTAAGATAAGCCAAAAGTCAAAGGATGGAAAAACATGTATCAAGGAAACAACCAAAAAAGCAGAGGAGAGGCAATATTCATTTCAGATAAAACAGATTTTAAGGCAAAAACCAGCAAAAGACACTAGGTAGATTAAAGGGTCAATTCAACAAGAGAATATAACCATAATAAACAGCTACAAACCCAATGAAAGAGCCCCCAAAATACATAAATCAAACTTTAATGGAATTGAAAAGACAAACAGACAATTCTACAATAATAGTATGAGATTTTAAAACACTATGTTTGATGGAAGACAGAACTAGAAAGAAACTCAACAAAGATACAGAAGATCTAAACAATATAATCAACCACCTTGACCTCATAGACATATATAGAACACTAGGGCAACAACAGCATAGTGTGTGTGTGTGTGTGTGTGTGTGTGTGTGTATATATATATATATATATATATATATATATATATATATATATATTATGCACATGGATCATTCTCCAGAATAGACCACATGTTGGGCCACAAAGCAAGCCTGAATAAACTTAAAACATCAAAATACTGCAAAGCATCTTTTCAGATAACACGATAAAATTAGAAATCAGTAATAGGAAGAATAAGGGAAAAAATGAAATACATGGAAAGTGAGTAACACCTTGTTTTAAAACTACTGGGTAATAGAAGAAATTTAAAAAATGAAATAAAAAAATGTCTTGACTCAAATGAGAATGAAAACATAGCATATCAAAACTTTTGAGACAAAGCAAAACAAGACTTAGAGGTCAATTTATACCAATATATGCTTATATCAAAAAAGAAGAAAGAGGGGGAGGTCAGCTCAAATGATCAAACCAAGGGAAGACACTAGGAAGAACATAAGAGTTAAAGGCAAAAAAGGTAAATACTATTACATACACAATCCTGCAATAACAGTAATAACAACACTTACAACTGCATATATAGGCATGCAAGTGAAACTGGAGTAGGAAGGTGAATGGTCTTGTACCCATGAATATATACAGGTTTAACAGAGGATATTTCTACATGTACTTACTTGCTATAAATATATCTATGAATATAATAGAGCATGCAGGGGACAAAGTTATGAAAACTTATCAGCCATAACCAACCATATTGAGGGAATGAGTTGCTAAGCATGGAGGCTCAGGACCATAGTCTTGGGGAATATCAAAGTCAACTGGGATAACATAGTCCACAAAGACAATGTTCTACATTCTACTTTGTTGAGTACCGACTTCAGCCTTAAAAGCTTGTGAGCAGTCCTCTAAGGCACAACTATCAGTCTCTCCCCTTCTGGAGCAAAGAACAGTGAAGAAAATCAAAGATGCATGGAAACTATTAGTCCAAAGGACTAATAGGCCATAAAAACCCCAGCCTCCACAACTCTGAGACCAGAACTAGATGGTGCCTGGCTACCACTGTTGACTGCTCAGGAAGGGATAACAATAGGAAGTCCTGGATGGAGTAGGTTAATATGTGGTATAAAACTCAAAATCATAAAAAAGACCAGGCTTACTGATCTGATAAAGTGGTGGAACCTCCAAGGTTCTTTAAATGGATTAAGTTGACAAACCACTGGAAAATTTAACAAAGGAGAAGATACAAAGAACATGACTAAGAAATGAAATAGGTGACATCACAACAGAAACAATGAAATAAAAAGGATAGTAACAGAATACTATGAAGAACTGTACTACAACAAATTTGAAAACCTAGAAGAAATGGACAAATTTCTAGAAACACACCATCCACCTAAACTAATATATACTAGGTAGAAAATTTGAACATGCACATAACAATTAAAAAACTTGAAGGTGTCATTTAAAACAAAAAATTCCTAACAAAAAGGCCTGGCACAGATGGCTTCACAGAAGAATTCCACCACACATTCAGAGAAGAACTGACACCAACTCTACTCAAACTATCCCAGAACATAGAAAAGGATGGAATACTCCCAAATTCATTCTATGAAGCAAACATAACCTTGATACCAAAGCCAGACAAAGACACCACTAAAAAAGAATATTATAGATCAATATCTCTCACAAGATGCAAAAATTCTCAACAGAATCCTAGCCAATAGAATCCAACAACATTAAAAGTTAATACATCGTGACCAAGTGGGATTCACCAGGTGTGCAAGCATGGTTCATCATTGCAAAAACAATTAACATAATCCATCACATAAATATATATAAAAGGAAAAGGACCAAATGATCATATCAATTGATGTAGAAAAGACATCTGACAAAATCCAACACCCATTCTTCACAAAAATGCACAGCAAAATAGGAACAGAAGGGAAATTCCTCAACACAATTAAGGGAATATACACTAAACCAATGGCCAATATTATTCTCAGTGGAGTAGCTGGAAGCATTCCCCTTGTGAATGACAACCAGACAAGCATGCCCTTTATCACCACTCCTATTCAATGTTGTATTTGAAGGCCTAGCCAGAACAATAATACAAGAAAGGGAAATAAAAGGCATTCGTATTGGCAAAGAAGGAAAACCATCTCTATTTGCAGATGATATGATTCTATACATAGAAAATCCCACAGACTCAGCAAGAAAACTACTAGAACCAATAGAAGGATTCAGGAAAGTGGAAGGCATAAGATCAACATACCACACTTAGCCTGATTCCTCTACACTAACAAAGAGAACTTGAAAAAGGAAAAACAACACCATTGACAATAGCCACCAAAAAGATGGAGTATTTAGGAATATACCTAACCAGAGATTCAAAAGAGTTATACAAAACACTACTACAAGAAACCAAAAGAGACCCACATAAATGGAAGAATATACCATGCTCATGGGTAGGAAGACTTAACATTGTGAGAATGTCAATACTACTCAAAGTGATCTATAGATATAATGCAATACCAATCCAGATTCCATCATCATTCCTTAAAGAGATGGAAAAACTAATCACCAACTTTACTTGAAAAGGAAAGAGACCCTGGATAAGCAAAGCATTACTAAAGAA
>NW_006922428.1:118397-119985 GCF_000298275.1 Orycteropus afer afer
TTCCTGCATCATTCAATATTTTGCCATAGAATCTCTCAATATTGCAACTCGAGGCTTATATTCTTTCTTCAATTCTTTCAGCTTGAGAAATGCTGAGCACGTTCTTCCCTTTTGGTTTTCAAACTCCATATCTTTGCACATTTCATGATAGTAATTGGTTTTGTCTGCTTGAGCTGCTCTTTGAAATCTTCTGTTCAGCTCTCTTGTCATTTCTTCCATTGGTTTTAGCTTCTCTCTGCTGAAGGGCAAGTTTCAGAGTCTCTTCTGTCATCCATTCTTCTCTTCCTTCTTTTCCTTCTCTTCTCTTCCTTTCTTGTCTTTTTAGTGATCTCTTGCTTTCTTCATGGATAACGTTCTTGATATCTGCCCACAATTCTTCTGGTTTTCGGTCATTGGTGTTCAATGCATCAAATCTATTTTTTGGATGTTCTCTAAATTCCTAAATTCCAGTTCTAGTTGTCAGGCTTTTCTCCCTTCCCTGTTACTGGTTCACATTTTTTTCTTCTTTCTCGTAGTTCTCCCCTTGTTCTTCTTTTTGCACCTTTCCCATTTTTCTTCATTATTCTCCTAATCTACCTCTTTTCTTTTATTGCCCTCTCCCAAGATATTGAAGGGGTTTTAATTTTCCCCCTTTTTTCTATGCAAATTTCTTTTGGCTTTTGGAGGTATTTCCTTAAATATTTTCTCATTTATTGCCTTTCCTCTTTTTTATTCTTTTTTTCTTTTTGGTGATTGTTCCTGTGTGTTTATGGGGTGTGTTTTTTGTCTGCTTGCTTTCACTTTTTTGATAGTTTTTCAATTGTTGGTTTTGTGTAACTGAATGGGAGATAGCAACCATGCCTATATGATGCAACCATACCCGTGCCTCCTGCAGCTCCACTTACTGAGGGCCACCATTTCCTTCTGCACCAACTGGCCAGTGATAAATGACCACCAAGAAGAGCCTGACTCATGCTCAACTGGTCTTAACAAACAGTTAACAGAGATCTTTGAAGCTACTCTCATTCTGTAGCATAACCACCAGGAGACAGGTGGTGAATGCATAAGTGCTGCCAACTAGCGAACAGAGGAACACAATACCATGCTTACTTAGATACATCAAAAGAGAAAAGAAAAATCTTGGGCGAATCACTCCAACATACAATCACCAATTAAATATAAATTCAACAATGTCACAATGTATCAGAGACAACAGACCATCACAGGCCATACAAAAAAGAAAGATAAAGTGGCACAGATAAGGGAGCAGGATACACACAGAGAACACATCCCTGAAGAAACAGCAGCATTGGAACTCCCAGATAAGGAAATCAAAATAATTATACTTAGGTATCTTCAAAGATTGACAGACAGATCAAGGAAAACACTGACAAAACTAAGGAAAACACAGACAGAACTCTAGAACAACTTCAGAAGAAAATATAACAAAATGACAAAATAAATGAAAAATTAGAAATGATTCTAAATCTGCAGATAGAAATCCAGAAAATTAATACTAAATTGTCAGAAATAGATAACATTGGAAGGGCAAAGGAGAATTGATGCAATAGAAGACAGAATGAATGAGATTGAAGACAAATACCTGAAT
>NW_006922428.1:121197-123201 GCF_000298275.1 Orycteropus afer afer
AGAAGGCTGGCGATTCAAACCCACCAGCCACTCCTCAGAAGGAAGGTTGGGCAATCTACTTTCGAAGTGATACCACCTCAGAAACCCAAGGAGGAGTTGCTATGAGTTGGATCCGACTCAACGGCAGTGCATTTCGCTTTTGGTTTTGGTTAATGGATTAAATGCACCACTCAAGACAGAGAGTTGCAGACTGGATAAGAAAACATAACCCATCAATATGCTGCCTACAAGAGACACACCTTACAGACAAAGACAATAAGAGACTAAAAATCAAAGGTTCGGAAAAGATATATCAAGCTAATGACAACCAAGAAAGAGAAAGAGTGGCAATATTAATTTCTGATAAAACTGACTTTAAGACAAAAACCACCATAGGAGACAAAGAAGGACATTATATAATGATTAAAGATCAACTGAACAAGAAGATACAACCACAAAATTTCTATGGACCCAGTCAAAGAGCCCCAAAGTATATAATTCAGACTTTAACAAAATTGAAAAGGCAAATCGATGACTCCACAGTACTAGTAAGAGACTTTAATACACACTTTCAATGAAAGATTGTTGTTATTGTTATGTGCTGTTGAGTGGGACCCGACTCACAGTGACACCTGCTTGGGTTTCTGAGGCAGTATCACTACTGCAGTGTAGTAAATTACTTAGTGTGGCTTTTCTACCCATAAGTCTTTATAAACTCCGAGGTGGAATTTGCCAAGAGCAACTTAGGAGCTCCTGATTGCTAAAGTTGTCCACCTGCGATATTTCTGTTGGGAGTGGCACCAAACAGTGTTCTGGGAGGTTCCCACTCCTCTCAGGTGCTTATAATTCTGATGTTATGATTGGTTGGTTTGGCACTCTGCCAGGCTCAAAAGGAGGCCTCCTAGAGGCAGAACGCTCTCTGACTGCTGGCTGAGGAGGACCTGCTGCTGAAAGAGACACGTGCTCCTGAGACACGCATTGCTGGGAAAGAGATGCAAGAGAAACGCACTGCTGAGTGAGACACCAAGGGACACGCACTGCTGGGGAGAGACAGAGACTGTGAGAGACTGCTGGTGGAGAGATGGTGGGCTGGGAAAGAGACTGAGCATTTTTCCTGAACTTGAATTGTAGCCTAGGGCTTCCCTATTAAACCCCATAATCTGTGAGTTCTGTGTGGCCACTGTAGTGAATTATTGAACCCTAAGCATAAAGGTGGACTCGACGGCACCTAACAACAACAAAGATGGATGCTGCAGGAGGAACAGTTGGTGTCAGGGTTGGTGAAAGGGCTAGAGGGAGGTAGCATGTCTGGCCTCACAGTAATGGGCCTTGGGCTACTGATAGTGACTCTGTTTTCCTCTTGTGTGGTTAGAGGGGGTCAGAAGATGTGGCCTCCCTGCCTTTTTAGCAACTAAGGAAGTAGATTGCCCAACTTTCCTTCCGAGGAGTGATTGGTGGCTTTGAACTGCCAGCCTTCTGGTTAGCAGTCAAATGCCTTAGGCACTACACCACCAGAGCTCCCTCAATGAAAGATAGAACAACTAAAAAGAAACTCAACAAAGATGCAGAAGAGCTAAACAATATAATCCAGCAATCTGACCTTATAGACATCTACAGAGCACTTCACCCAGCAACAATACACATTCTTTTCCAGTGCACATGGAACAGCCTCCAGGACAGACCATATGTTAGGCCATAAAGCAAGCCTTAATAAATTTTAAAATATTGAAATACTGCAAAGCATCATCTCAGATCACAATGCTATCAAATTAGAAATCAATAACAGGAAGATCAACAGAAAAAGAACAAACACATGGAAAATGAACAACATCCTCCTGAAGAACAACTGGGTAATAGAAGGAATAAAAAATGAAACTTCAAAATTCCTTGAATCAAATGAGAATGAAAACACAACATACCAAAATCTTTGGGAAACAGCAAAAGCAGTGATCAGAGGCAAATTTATAGCAATAAATGCACACATCGAAAAAGAAGAAAGAGCCAAAGTCAATTAGAAAAAGAACA
>NW_006922428.1:123652-125201 GCF_000298275.1 Orycteropus afer afer
TGACACCAATCCTACTCAAACTATTCCACAACATAGAAAAGGATGGAATCCTCCCTAATTCATTTTATGAAGCAAGCATAAAGTTGATACCAAAACCAGGCAAAGACATCACTCAAAAGGAAAACTACAGACCAATATCCTTCATAAATATAGATACAAAAATCTTCCACAAAATCCTAGCCAATACACTCCAACAACATATCAAAAACATAATTCATTATGACCAAGTGGGGTTCATACCAGGTATGCAAGAATGGTTCAACATTAGAAAAACAATCAACATCATCTATCACAAAATAATACAAAGGAAAAGAACCACATAATTATATCAATTGATGCAGAAAAGGCATCTGATAAAATTCAACACCCATTCCTGATCAAAACTCAGCAAAATAAGAATAGAAGGGACATTCCTAAACAAAATAAAGGGCATATATGTAAAACCAACAGCCAACATAATTCTCAATGGAGAGAAGCTGAAACCATTTCCCTTGCGAACAGGAACCAGACAAGGATGCCCTCTATCACCACTTCTATTCAACATTGTACTGGAAGTCCTAGCCAGGGCCATAAGGCAAGAAAGGGAAATCAAAGGCATCCAACTTGGTAAGGAAGAAGTAAAACTATCCCTATTTGCTGATGATATGATCCTATACCTAGAAAACCCAAGAGACTCAGTGAAAAAAAAAAATACTAGAACAAATTGAGGAACTTTATAGTTTTAGGTTTCATAGGAGTTGTGGTGCTGTAGTGCCTAAGGCATTTGACTGGTGGTTCAAACCTACCAGCCATTTCTTGGGAGGAAGACTGGGCAATCTACTTCTGTAGTGATACCACCTTGGAAACCCAAGGAGGCGTCGCTATGGGTTGGATCTGACTTGACAGCAGTGAGTTTGATTTTTGGCTTAATCTATGGCATAAATGGACTATCAAGCATAACCCAAAATGCAAGATAAACTAGATGAATGGGACCTTCTAAAAATTAAACTTGTATATATTTCCAAAGACTTCTCAAAAAAGTAAAAAGAGAACCTACAGGCTGGGAAAATATATTTGCCAATGACATATTGGACAAGAGACTTATCTCTAGAATTTATAGAAAACTCTAACACCTCAAAGACAAAAAGACAAATAATCCAATTAAAAAATGGGCAGAAGACATGAATAGACACTTCACCAAAGACAATATTCAGATGGCCAACAAACACATGAAGAAATGTTCATGATCATTATATCCATTAGAGAGATGCAAATCAAAACAACAATGAGAGACCATCTTGCTCCAGCACTAGTAGTGAGGTTCAACAAGACAGAAAATAACAAATGCTGGCGAGGTTGTAGAAAGATTGGGACTCTCATACTCTGGTGGTAGAAATGTAAAATGATACAGCTACTGTGGAAAGCAGTCTGGTGATTCCATAAAAAGTTGGAATTAGAAATACCATATGACCAAGCAATTCCATTACTAGCTGTATATCCTAAAGAAGTGAGAGCCAGGACAAGAACAGGTATATGCACACCCATATTCATCACAGCAGTATTTACAATA
>NW_006922428.1:126311-127289 GCF_000298275.1 Orycteropus afer afer
TTTGCACAGGGAGATAGTTTGTTGTTGTTGTTATGTGCCGTCGAGTCGGCCCCGACTCATAGCGACCCCTCCTTGGGTTTGTGAGGCAGTATCACTATGGAAGTAGATTGCCCCATCTATAGTTTAGAGGGTAGGAATGCATAGGAAAGGAGGCACAGGGAAAAGGTAACCACAGGGAGGAAATGGAAAGAGAGCTGTTACATTATGGGGATTGCAATCAATGTTACGTAACAAAATGTGTATGAACTGTTGTATGAAAATGAATTTGCTCTGTAAGCTTTCACCTAAATCACAATTTAAAAAAAATACACTGACCCATGTCACTTTAGTTTTGTGTATATCACTGTACATAAATTATATTTCAATAAAATGTATTTTAAAAAAATCAGGCCTTGGGCTGCTGATGGTGATTCTGTCTTTCTCTTGTGTTAGAGGAGGTCAGAAGATGCCGCCTCTTTGCCCATTTTGCAGTTGGTGTCAGAAGTGGGATGTGTTGCAGTGGCTCCAGACTCACAGAAGCATGGCACTTTGTAAAAGAAAGAAGAGGCCTGGAAAGTGAAACTTTGGATTCTTAGATGGTTACCTATTAAATGAATGTTACCTATTAAAGGAGATGATTGATCCAGAGGCAAGAGTTTTGGGTTACACACAGCTAGGCACAAGGCCATATAAATAGAATGGGAAGATAATCAAGGTGAGGAGATGAAACTAGAATGTTTTAAAAATGATTATGCGCTTTGGATTATGTGTTTATCTAAATGTACTACGAGTATTGAATGTTCTCTTACCTTTTTGTACATTAGGAATGATTATGGGATATGAATACCAGAAAGCATATAAGTCTGCCTTCAGCTGATACTTGATTAACACGCTGCCATTGAGCCAGATCCGACTCATAGCGACCCCTCCTTGGGTTTCCAAGGTGTATCACTACAGAAGTAGATTGCCCAACCTTCCTTCCAAGGAGTGGCTGGTGAG
>NW_006922428.1:127689-135225 GCF_000298275.1 Orycteropus afer afer
GCTTGTGACCACCTGAGTCCACTTGAGTGGAATGGGGAAGTGCAGCAATGAAGAAATGGGCTGAGTTTGGTACTCTTTGACCTAGGCCACTAAGGCTAGGGATGAGAGGAAGGGTTGGCTGGTCTGAACTGCAAGGAGTTGTGAGCCTATGGGCATTGAAATAGTCCCTGCAGACTGAGGATGAAAGAGAGAAGGTGCTGGCTGGTCTGAAGTAAAGGGAGTAATGTGACTCCAAAACTTGGCAGCTGGAACCCATGACCTAGCTGGGATAGCTAGGGCTGAGCTGAGCAGAACCCAACCAAACAAAGAGGAAAATGTTTGACACTGAGCTAGTGTTAAGTTGCTGCAATTTGATAGTTTGTCCTGGGCTGGACTTTGCTTGTTTATAGATGCAGATGCCCAAAGTTTCCAAGCAGAATAGAAGATTCTCCAGAAAGAAAAGAACATGCTTGTCTCCTCAGAGTACTGGTTTGATAAACCAAACCAAACCAAACTCACTGCCGTGGAGTCAGATCCGACTCATAGTGACCCCTCCTTGGGTTTCCGAGGTGATATCACTACAGAAGTAGACTGCCCAACCTTCTTTCTGAGGAGTGGGTGGTGGGTTTGAACTGCCAGCCTTCTGGTTAGCAGTCACATGCCTTAGGCACTATGCCACCAGAGCTCCCACTGGTTTGATAGGGATAAGCAAATTAGAGATTGGCTATTTAAAATGCGGGGAGATAAAGAAATGAAGTGGCTGGTTTACATGCTTTCACGAGTGTGGTTATTCTCAAACTGATGGTGAAAGGGATGTTAATTTTTGAAATATAAAAGGGATAATGGCTAGAAAAGCCAGGTGGTGGTCTGTGGTATAGTACATTACATGGTATGGCTTTTCTAACCATAGTCTTTATAGCTCCCCTTCTGCTGTGAGTAGCTGATTGTTAATGTTATCCACCTGGTGTATTTGTGTTGGTGTGACAGGAAGCAATCTTCTGGGAAGTTCACGCTCTCTCTCAGGTATACAGAATTCTGATGTTGGGATTGGTTAGTATGGCCACTCTGCCAGGCTAAAAAAGAGCCCTCCTCGAGGCAGAAGGAGGCTCTCTGACTGCCAGCTGAGAAAGACGTGCTGCTGAGAGACACAAGAGATATGCGCTGCTGAGAGAGAGATGTGCTACTGAGAGAGATGGCTGGCTGCTGAGGGAGACGACCAGCTGAGAGAGACTGAATGCATTCCTGAACTTGAATTATAGCCTGTTGCTTCCATAATAAACCCCATAATCTGTGAGTTTTGTGTGGCCACTGCAGCAAATTACTGAACCCAGCAAAGAGGTGGTGGGTGCCCCAGGAGGAATGGTTGGTGATGAGGTTAGTAAGAGGGCTGGAGGGTGGTGGCATGTCTGGCCTCATAAGAACAGGCCTTGGGCTGCTGATGGTGATTCTGTCTTCCTCTTGTGTGGTTAGAGGAGGTCAGAAGATGCCGCCTCTTTGCCTCTTTTTGCACACACAGAAAGAAATATTCTTTGATGGTTACCAGAGATGGGATGGAAACTCACTAACTGGAGAGTAAACACATATTAAATTGGATGAAGGTAAGGGTATTATACATGCACAACATGACCAAGGCAAAAGGAGTTGCAAAGGGTATTGCATACCCAATCCTGCAATAATAGTAATAACAAACACTAATCTACAAGTAGATCCATGAGTAGACATGCAAGCTGAACAGATGTGGGAAGGCTAAGGGGAATACTCCCACAAGTATATATAGATATGGCAGAGAATATTTCTATATATGTGGTTGTTGTTGTTGTTGTTGTTGTTATGTGCCGTCAAGTCGAACCCAACTCATAGCGACCCCTCCTTGGATTTCCGAGGCAGTATCACTACAGAAGTAGATTGCCCCATCTTCCTTCTGAGGAGGGGCTGGTGGGTTTGAACCGCCAGCCTTCTGGTTAGCAGTCAAGTGCCTTAGCCACTATGCTATCGTAGAGCATACAGAGGGCAAAGTTCTGAAAACTTCTTAGCCATAACCAAACACCTCAGGGGCATGAGTCACTGGGCTTGATGGCTTAGGATCATAGTCTCGGAGAACATCTAGATCAACTGGCATAACAATCCACAAAGATAATGTTCTACACACTCTACTTTGGTGAGTAACAATGAAGATCTTGAAAGCTTATGAGTGGTCATCTAAGCTGCAACTATTGTTCTCTCCCTGTCTAGAGGAGAGAACAGTGAAGAATATCAAAGACTCAAAGAAACAATTAGTCCAAAGGACTCACAGACCACACAAACCACAGCCTCCATTACCCTGAAACCAGAAGAACTAGATAGTGCCCAGCTACCACTACTCACCACTCTGATCAAGGTCATAATAGAAGGTCCTGCACAAAGTGGGAGAAAAAAATATAGAACAAAATTCAAAATAGTAATAATAAAGACCAGACCTACTGATCTGATAGATACTGATGGAATCCCTGAGACTGTGGCCCTTAGCACCCTTCAAGCCTGGAACTGAACCCACCCCCAAGGATCAACTTTCAGCCAAAGAATAGACAGACCTATAAAGCGAACAATAACCCATGGAGAAACATACTACTCAGAACAATCAACCATATGAGATCAAAAGGACAGCATTTGCTAAAAAACAAAGCTCAGAAGGCAGGAAGGGGTAGGGAAAGAGGATGAATGGAAACAGGGAACACAAGGAGGAAGTGGGAAGAGTGCTGCTACATTGTGGGGATTGCAACCAACATCATGAAACATATAATGTACAAACTGTTAAATGGAAAACTAGTTTGCTCTGTAAACTTTCACCCAAAACACAATAAAAGTTAAAACCCATATATAAAAGAAGTAGAAAAGTCTACTGCCCCTTATCAAAGGAGTGGGAAAAGGACATTCTAACAGAACAGAGTCCCTGGATAGGGCAAATGATTATGTGCTTGACTAGTGGAAGAAATGTTGGTAGTTTGAACACACTCAGAGGCACCTCAGAAGACAGGCTTGGTGATCTGCAGGTCACAGCCTTGGAAACCCTTTGGAGCAGTTCTACCCTGCACACATGAGGTCACTGTAATTTGGAACTTACTTGACGGCAACTAAGAACAGAAGAGACGACCTCTTTTGAAAATACCCATTCTCCTCCAGCCAAACAATAAGGAATACATTCTTTCCAAACATCCATGGAACACTCACCAAGATAGATCATATCTGGGGTCATAAAACTCTAACAAGTTGTAATTATACAGAGTACGTTTGTTCTCTGAGTATAATGGGATCAAAATAAAAATCAGTACAAGAAAAATTTCCAAACTCTTGGAAGTTAAATAACACATTTCTAAATAATCCATGGCTCAAAGAGAAAATCTCAAGGGAAATTTTAAAAAGTACATCAAACTGGCCCTCGTCCATTGCTAGTGGGAATGTAAAATGGTGTAGCATTGTGGAAAACAGTTTGGTGGTTTCTCAAAAAGTTGAAGACAGACCTATCATATGACACCGCAATCCCAATGCTAAGTATAGACACAGAAGAAGTGAAGGCAGGAACACAAACAGAAACCTGGACACCAATCTTCATCGCAGCACTTTTCACAATAACTGAAATGTGGAAACAAACAACACGTTCATCCACAGATGAATGAATAAACAAAGTGTGGTACATGTATATAATGCAATATTATGCAGATGTAAAGAGCAATGTAGTGCTGGTGCATGCCACAACATGGATGAACCTTGAAAATGTTATGCTGAGTGAAATAAATCAGTTACAAAAGCACAAATACTGTATGATATCACTCATATGAGAGAAGTGAATACAGAGAAACCAATGATTTTTTTTGTGAAAAACAGGGGTAAGTGGAAGGGGGAAAGGAGATATTTTTGTTGCAGGGGGGCAATGAGTTTAAGTTAATGGTGTTGGAATATTTTGTGGAGAGATGGTGATGATGACATAAGTGTGGCTGATTATCACTGGAGTATGGGTGTATAGTTTGTTGTGTTGGTGGGTATTTTAATGGTGGATATGTTTTCACCACAATAAAGAAAGAGGGGGAAAAAAGTACATTGAACAGAATGAAAATAAAAATACAAACTATCAAAACTTGTGAGATGTAACCAAAGCAGTGTTGAGAGGAAAACTTAAGCATTCAATGTTTATACCAGAAAAGAAGAATGTTCTTTTACTCAATAACCTAAGCTCCCACCTAAAGAAACCCAAAGCAAATAGAAGGAAGGAAGTAATACATTTAAGAGCAGAAATCAATGAAATGGAAATCAGAAAAACAATGGAAAAAAATCAATGAAACAAAGAGTCGGTCCTTCGAAAAGACCAGTAAAATTGGTAAACCATTTTAACCAATTAAGATTGATTTTTGAAAAAAATGAGAGAGAGAGAAGCCATACCAATCCAATATCGGGAGTTCTGGTGGCGTAGTGCCTAAGGCATTTGACTGCAAATCAGAAGGCTGGTGGTTCAAACCCACCAGCCACTCCTTGAAAGGGAAGATTGGGCAATCTACTTCCATAGTAATACTTCCTCGGAGACCCAAGAAGGGGTTGCTATGACCAACTCAACAGCAGTGAGTAGCCACTCCATGGAAGAAAGATGTGGCAGTCTGCTTCCATAAAGACTGACAGCCTTGGAAACCCTATTGTTATTGTTGTTAGTGATACCCGCCTCGGAAACCCAAGGAGGGATCGATTATGAGTCAGATCTGACTTGGCTGCAGTGAGTTTGGTTTTCGGTTTGGTATACATACCAATATCAGGAATGAAATGGGATATTAACTACAAATCCTACACCCATTAAAAGAAATTTATGCACATAAATTCAATGACTTAAATAAAATAGTCCAATTCCTCAGAAAACACAAAATACCACAAAACCAAACCCACTGCCCTCAAGTCGATTCTGACTCATAGCAACCCCCACTGGATTTCCAAGGTGGCAAATCTTTACAGCAGTAGATGGCCCTGTCTTATTTCCATGGAGTGGCTGGTGGGTTTGAACCACCAACCTTATGATTAGCAGTCATATGTCTCAGGCACTGCGCCACCAGAGCTCCTTGCTCTCTATTAAACAGATTCATCAGAACAGGCCTATAACTATTAAAAAACAGGAAATTGAAGTCATAATTAAAAAGTTTCCAAAAGGAAATTTCCAGGACCAGATGGTTTGACCGGAAAATTCTACCAAATATTAAAGAATAATTAGCACTGATTCTACACAATCTTTTCTAGAAAATGAAGATAGATCTGCTATATGACACAGCAAGAGAAGAGAACACTCTCCCCAACTCATTCTATGAAGCTAGTATTACCTTAATACCAAAAGCAGACAAAGACAGTACCAAAAAAGAGAAAATTATAGACCATTATTTCTCATGAACTTAGATGCAAAAATTTTAAAAATAATCGAACCCAGTAATATATAGCACAACCAGGTGGGGTTTATCCCAATAATGCAAGGCTGCTTCAATAACAATCAATTTAGCCCACCATATTAAGAAGAAAAAAAAAAACTCACTGCTGTGGAGTCAGATCCAACTCATAGCGACCCCTCCTTGGTTTTCCAAGGTGGTATCACTACGGAAGTAGATTGCCCAATCTTCCTTCCAAGGAGTGGCTGGTGGGGTTGAACCGCCAGCCTTCTGGTTAGCAGTCAAATCCCTTAGCCACTACACCACCAGAACTCCCACATTAAGAGGCTAAAGAATAAAAATCATATGATCATATAAATTCATAAACTGACAAAAGTCAACACTCATTCATAATAAGAACACATACCAAATAAGGATAAAGGGGAACTTCCTAACTTTAAGGAGCTCTGGTGGTGTAGTGGATAAGGGACTTGACTGCTAACTGGAAGGTCAGCAGTTCAAACCCACCAACTGCTCCATGGAAAGAAGACTGGGTAATCTACTTCTGTAAAGTTTTACAGCATTGGAAACCCAATGGGCGTCGCTATGAGTCAGAAATGACTCGATGGCAATGAGTTTGGTTTTGGTTTTTCTAAACTTAATAGAGAAGATTTGTAGAAAAAAAAATGTACAGCTAACATCTCACTTAACGGTGAAAGGCTGAAGGCTTTTCCACTAAGATCAAAACAATACAAGCATGTCTGCTCTTGCCACTCTTATTCAATATACCACTGAAGTTCAAGCAAAATTAAGTGAGAACAGGAAAGAAGATAAAAGGTACAGGGTTTGGAAAAGAAGAAATAAAACTGCCTCAGTTTGGAGATGACATGATTATTGGTTCAGAAAATCCAAGAAATCTTTTTTAAAAAGCTATAGAACTGATAATTGAGTTCAGCAAGATCAACACAAAAAACTCATATTCTCATATATAAGCAACAACCACGTGGAAACCTAAATTTAAAAGAATATCATTTACAACCACTCCATAAAATTTAAATATTTAGGTATAAACTTAACAAAACATGCTGACAACTTATATGCTGAAAATTACAAAATGCTGTGATAGAAGTCAGAGAAGATACCAATAAATGAAGAGACATACTGTGTTTATGGCCTGGAAAGCTTAACACAGTAAAGACGCTAAATCTTCCCAAATTGATATACAGGTTGAATGCAAATTCTATCAAAATCCTAACAAGAGATTTTGTAATTAAAACACTGTGGTACTGGCACAATGGAAGAGATAAGAAAACCCAGAAATAGCCTCACACAATACAACGAATTGATTTTTGATAAAGGTTCAAAACAATTCATTGGAGAAAGAATAGTATTTTCAACAAATGGTGCTGGAGAAACTAGACATCCATGGGCAGATAAATGAACCTCGATCTAACTCTTACACAAAAATTAACTCAAAACGGACCACGGACAGTAGCAAAGCCATATGAACAAATTACCATCACTGTGAAGAATGTATGTCTCCTCTCTCAGTAATAGAAAAAGCAGAAAAAAAGATAACAGTACACATTTTGTACGACACAATTAAGTAATTAAATGTTATTTTCATATTATTCACATATAGGACATTTATAAAATTTTACCACTGACTAGGCCACAAGTCTCCTCATATTTCAAGAAATGAGATTCACGTAGAAATTTTCCTGACCACAGAAAGCTAAGGTTAAAAATCCATTAGAAAGATAAACTTTTGGAAATGGAAAATGCAATTATAAATAACTCATAGGTAAAAGAAAAATTATTAACTCTTAGAAAACACTTAGAAGGTAACGCACCAAACCTTCTGGGTCTTAGAGTGAACTTTAGGACCTTAACGTTTATATTAGAAAAGAGGAAAGCCTGAAAATTAATGAGCGAATCGTCTAGCTAAAGTTAGAAAGACGATTCCATCACTGACCACACAGAATGCCCAACACTCACCCACCTCGGGCCCCCCATCACCTCAACATCCCTCCGGCACCGGACCCTTGAAATCCTCCTGACAATAACTATTAAACCGCTGCCGGGAGCCACAGTCGCTTCCGGTGGCCACCCCTAGCACCGCCCCTTCACGGGTTTTGGGGATTTGCACAGGGGCGCAATAGGGGTTATTGGTAACGTGCATGCGCAA
>NW_006922428.1:135380-137839 GCF_000298275.1 Orycteropus afer afer
CCATTCCGTACTGAGAGTGAGGACGCCTCTAAACTCACAGAGCACAGGAGTAGAGCTGTCCCACAAGTCGCAGGGAGCAGGGTGGGGACGTTTCTCTTGGCGGGCTTATAGGAGGAGGAGTCTTTGGATCTAGTCCCTACAGATCTGTGTAATGTTTAAACAAGTTTAGGTGCCTCTTGGAACAAAAGCATAGGCGCCAGAGGCTTTTATCTCCAGGCAGATACCACAGGGTGAGAAGAGGTGAGAAGTCAGGCGTGGTTAAAGGCCTCTCCTGGAATATAATGTTAAGAGAAAGAGGGCAAAAAATCTGAGTGGTGTAATCCCTCCAAGGATATACCACTGGGGGGGCGGGGGAGCGGCAAGGAGGCAAAGAAGTCACTGTTAGATTCCCCCCTGCTGTGATTGAAGGGGTTGGCTGTGAGGTTTGAATATTCCCATAATCTACATTATCTCCCACCTGAGCTACTCCAGCTAAGATAAAAAGATGTACTACTAATAATTTTTATGTTTTCTCAGTCTAATGTAATGTGTCTATAAAAATCCTTAGGAATTTTTTATTTTATTTTTTAATCATTTGCAAACGTAGTTTTATGAAAGACTCTCTGTCCTCCAACCACCAGTTTGCTGGCCTTCATCTCAGAATGGCTACTTACCCTTCAAGAGCATATGCTGACTTTTTGATCTTCCTCCAGGAAGCCCTCCTGAGAGAGGAAGAAAGCTCTGTGCCCCCTGCTGAACGCCCAGGTGAGAAAAGCATTTTGAGAGGACCTGGCATTGGCTCAGGTATGGACTTGCTGTGTGTTCTCAGTTCAGTCACATCCCCTCTGAGCCTCATTTAACAATCTAAAATTCAAGAGATGCCCTAGTGCAATAAGCCTAAAACCATAAGGGACTAATGTGTAGTCTAACAGTTAGATTTATTGACCCATTGCAATCCATTGCAATGAGGGAGACCACATACCCGAGGAACTATAGTTTGCCTAACAAAGAAAAATATAGATTTTTTTATGGGATTCTGAAGAAGGATGGAGTTCAGGTGAAATTTGAATGAAGCAGTGTTTTGAGAAGCTCAAAGGAAAGCAGGGCTGTGTTCAAAGAGGTAAGTATGAGGTCTGGACTGCAAAGTGAGCCCTGAACCTATTTCCTTAAAAACAATAAAGTTAAGATAGATGTAGCATACTGTGTTCAGATAGCCATTATCTGGAGGTCAATACCCTGACTGGAAACTGAGGCGGTTTCTCTGTGTAACTTAGATTCTTCAGGCAAGAGTGATTTATTTCATTCTTACTAATACAAATTGAAAGAGCAAAGTTTCTGATAGTCTATGATTTTCTCAGTGATAAGAAAACAAAAGGTACTCAAAGTGCCTACAAAGTAGCTGCAGCACCTCCTTGGGAGAAATAATGTTTCTTTGCAGCTGACTTTACCTGTGTCTATTCTCCCTGCCTGATGAATGGTAAGATTATTATTTTTTTTAATTTAACTTCTTGTTGTGATTTGGGTGAAAGTTTACAGAGCAAACTGACTTTTCATTCAATACTTCATACATATTTTGTTTTGTGAGATTGACTGCAATCCCCACAATGTAACAACAGTCTTTTCCTCCCTGTGTTTACCATTTCCATTGCTCCTTCTTTCCTATCCCTTCCTGCCTTCTGATCTTTGTTCCTGGGCAAATGCTGCCCTTTTGATCTGGTATGGTTGATTGTTGGAAGCAGTGCATACCTCCCTGCTATTATTGTTCACCTTGTAGGCCTGTCTATTGCATGGCTGAAAGTTGAGCTTTGGGGATGAGTTCAGTTCCAGGCCTAAAGGATGTCTAAGGGCCATAGTCTCTACGAGACCAATAAGCCTGGTCTTTTTTATGATTTTTAGTTTGTTTCACATTTTTCTCCCACTTTATCCAGGGCCTCCTACTGTGATCCCTTTCAAAGTGGCCCACAGTGGAAGGGATACCATCTAGTTCTTCTGGTCCCTGGGTTGTGGGGGCAGGAGTTCATGTGGTCCATTATTCCTTTGGACCAATTGTTTCTTGCATCTTTAATTGTCTTCCCTCTTCTTTGCTCCGGACAGGAAGACACTACTAGTTCCCCTCAGATGGCCACTCACATTCTTTTAAGATCCCAGTCTGAATGGCAGATTTTTTGAAGTGCGGGTTAATTTTTACTTTCTTAGAGGCTGGAATTTCTGATTTTCCCAGATTCTCTTTCTGCCTCTACGTCCCAGTGTAAGTGTTTGTTGAATGAGTAAATGAAAGAATAAATGCAATCAGTAGAAGCATGTGAAGCATACATGCATTTCCAAGAGAATGCTAGGAATCATTGTTAATGTTGTTACATCATAAAGGTACTATAGTTACATATTTTTTAATTGTGATTTGGGTGAAGGTTTACAGAGCAAATTCACTTTCCATACAGCGGTTCACATATACTTTGTCTCATGACATTGACCACAGTTTA
>NW_006922428.1:144393-145416 GCF_000298275.1 Orycteropus afer afer
TGGGTTTCTGAGGCAGTATCACTATGGAAGTAGATTGCCCCATCTTCCTTCCGAGGAGTGGCTGGTGGTTCAAACCCACTTCTGGTTAGCAGTCAAGTGCCTTAGGCACTATACTACCAGAGCTCCCCCCCCTTTTTTTTTGGTAGATATTGTAATTTGTGTTGATTTCCTTATTTCCTTTTCAGCAATCTCTTTCCTGGTGTAGAGGAATTCAAGTGATTTTTGTTTCTTGATCTTGAATCCTGCCACAATGCTAAATCTCTCAATTAGTTCCAGTAGCTTTCTTGCTGAGTCCCTTGGGTTTTCTATGCATAGGATCATGTTATCAGCAAAGAGGGGATACTTTTACTTTAGATTTATATGCTTTTGATTTCCCTTTCTTGCCTTATTGCCCTGGCTAGGACTTCCAATACAATGTTGCATAGAAATGGTGATAGAGGGCATCCTTGTCTGGTTCCCATTCACAAGGGGAATGGTTTCAGTCTCTCTCCATTGAGAATAATGTTGGCTCTTGGTTTTGTATATATGCCCTTTATGATGTTGAGCAATTTCCCTTCTATTCCTATTTTTCTGAGAGTTTTTATCAAGAATTGTTGTTGGATTTTATCAAATGCCTCTTTTGCATCTATTAATGTAATCTTGTGATTCTTTTCCTTTATTTTACTTATGTGATGGATTATGTTGATTGTTTTTCTAATGTTGAACCATCTTTGCATAGCTAGTATGAATGCCACTTGGTCATAATGTATTAGTTTTTTGATATGTTGTTGGAATTAATTGCCTAGGATTTTGTTGAAGATTTTTGCATCTATATTCATGAGGTATATTAGTTGGTAGGTTTCCTTTTGAGTGATGTCTTTGCCTGGTTTTGGTATCAAGGTTATGCTTGCTTCATAAAATTAATTTGGGAAGATTCCATCTTTTTGTGTTCTGCAATAGTTTGAGTAGGATTGGTGTCAGTTCTTCTCTGAACATTTGGTAGAATTCTCCAGTGAAACCATCTGGGCCAGGACTTTTTTCTTA
>NW_006922428.1:146831-149198 GCF_000298275.1 Orycteropus afer afer
TCAGCAATGCGTGTCTCTTGCATCTCTTTCCAGCAATGCGTGTCTCAGGAGCGCATGTCTCTTTCAGCAGCACATCTTCCTCAACCAGCAGTCAGAGAGAGTTCTGCCTCTAGGAGGCCTCCTTTTGAGCCTGGCAGAGTGGCCAGACTAGCCAATCATAGCATCAGAACTCTAAGCACCTGAGACAGAGTGGGAACCTCCCCGAACATTGTTTTGTGCCACTCCCAACAGAAATACTCCAGGTGGACAACTTTAGCAATCAGGAGCTCCTCAGTTGCTCATAGCAAATCCCACCGTGGAGTTTACAAAGACTTATGGGTAGAAAAGCCATACTAAGTAATTTACTACACTGCACAAATGGTATGGCATTTCCTTAAAAAACTGAAAATAGAAATATCATTTGAACCAGCATTCCTTTACTAGGGATATATCCTAAAGAGGTGAGAGACAAGACACAAACAGACATATGCACACCCATGTTCAATGCAGCACAATTCACTATAGCAAAGAGATTAAAACAACCTAGATGCCCATCAACAGATGAATGGATAACCAAACTATGGTACATTCACACGATGGAATACTATGCTACATTAAAGAACAATGAAGAATATGCAAATCATCTCATAACATGGATGAACCTGGAGGACATTATGCTGAGAGAAATAAGTGAATTGCAGAAGGACAAATATTGTATGAGCCCATTACTGTAAAAAGACAATGAAGGGTTTGCTTAAGGAAGGGAACTCACTTTGTAGGTTACTTGGGTGGGGATAGAAGGCGAGGGAATAATTGCAGGCTAGTTGGAGGCCACACGGTGAGGTGGGTAAGGGGAGGGATGGTATGGGAAGAGTCTGTGACCAGCATGATAACATTGAGGAAAGGGAGGACACTGAATTCTGCACATAAGATACAGACAACAGAGGCTAATACCAGTATATCTACAATATTGCATTACCATTAACACCAAACACCAGGCTACAGATAAATACATAAATAATTGATAAAATCAGATGGGGGGGTCAGTGAACAAGATTATACTCTAAACCAAAGATAGATTCAGCTAAGGCTAATCTTGCACAGATAACAGTGATACAAAATACCTGCAATCATTACAGAAACAACAGAAGACAGACATAGAGCAATCCCTCAAAGACAGCCAGACACTGTGGGAGAGAGATCCAATGGATCTGCCATCTCAGGACCATAGTATTGGGGGACACCAGACTCAATTGGCACAACAAAATACATAAAAGCCTTGTTCCTCATCCTACATTGGTGAGTAGGGACTGGGGTCTTAAAAGCTTTCAAGCTGCCATCTAAGATGCAGCTAATGGTTTCCTATCATTGGAAGCAAGGAAGAGTGCAAAAAACCAAGGGCATTTGGAAGCAATCAGCCCTAGGACATGATGGACCTTGAAACCAGAAGAACTACATGGTGCCCAGCTACCAACGCCAACCACTCAGGAGGGGATCAAACTGGAGATCTTGGATAGTGTGGGAGGAAAAAAGTGGAACAAAATCCAAAAACACAATTATCAGAAATACTGGTCGGATGGAGTCTGGTGGGACCTCCAATACTATGGCCCTGGAATACACTTCGGGCTTGGAATAAAACTCATTCCCAAGGGCTGGCTCTCAGCCCAATAATAAATAAGACATACCCGCAGACCACTCAACCCAGGGAGATGCACCCACATACTCTACGGAGATACATCCCTTGGAGCAATCGGCCATGGGGCACCAGGGGAGCAACATTCACACAGAGGAAAAGCAGGGCACCCAGGAGTGCATAACTATGCAGGGCACAGGGCAGGGGGTAACTGGGAAGGGAGAGGAGGAGAGTGGGTTAGGGTTGGGGATGATAATTGAGGAGTGAAACCAAATGTACATGAAATGTTGAATGTAAAACAAATTCTGCTCTGTAAATTTGCACCTAAAGCACAATTTAAAAAAAAGGAGGATGTTATTTAGTTTCCATGTTTTTGCTCTTTTTGCATTAATCTTCCTATTGTTGATTCCTAATTTTATAGCATTCTGATCTGAGAAGATGCTTTGCAGTATTTCAATGTTTTTAAATTTATTGAGGCTTGCTTTCTGGCCTAACATTGGTCTCTACTGGGGAATGTTACATGTGCACTGGTAAAGAATGCATATTGTGCTGTTGTTGGGTGAAGTGCTCTGTAGATATGTATAAGGTCAATTTGGTGGATTGTATTGTTTCATTCTTCTGTATCTTTGTTGCGTTTCTTTCCAGTTGTTCTATCTTTCATTGAAAATGGTGTATTAAAGTCTCCTACTGCTACTGTAGGAGCTCTGGTGGTGTAGTGCCTAAGGCATTTGATTGCTAACTGGAAGGCTGGCGCT
>NW_006922428.1:149993-153241 GCF_000298275.1 Orycteropus afer afer
CAGAAATGCAAGGAGGGGTCGCTATGAGTCGGGACCGACTCCACGGCACATAACAACAACAACAATGCATTTGTTGTTGTCATTTTGTTATGCGTTTTTTCATGGTGTTGCTGATTTCTTTATTCCATAAAATCTTCTGTCCTGAATTCATTTTGTTTATAAATCATGTTATCATTTCTTTCATTGCTGTTGTTTTAGTATTTGCTAAATATTTGTGCTTGTCCTCTTTTTTATTTTGAGGTGAAGGTTTATTATTTTTCCTTGAGGTTACCCTGTGATTTATCATTATCTTCCCAAGTTTAGAACAGTCTGTTCTATCTTGCAATTGTCTTGACTTCCTCACCATTTAGAAGTTCTGTAACTACACTATTTTTTTCCTCTTTTTGGTTTGTAGTTGCCCTCATTTGCCAAATGATGTCTCTGGTTCCCTGTGTACAGTCTTGTAAGCTTATTTTACTTTGGGTACTTCCATAACTGGGTTGGTGTCTGGGTTATGTCATCATGTGTGTTATGGTCGGTTATTGTTTGCTGTCGTTGGTTCTCTGTCCAAAGGACTCTCTTTAGCATCTCTTGTGAAGTTGGTCTGGTTTTAACAAATTCCCTTAATTTCTGCTTATCTGGAAATGTCCTAATTTCACCATTATATTCCAGGGACAGTTTTGCTGGGTGTATAATTCTTGGTTGTAAATTTTTTTCTTTCAGGGTTATATATATACCATCCCATTGCCTTCTCACTTCCATGGTTTCTGCCAAGAAATCCAAATTTAGTCTTATTGGTTGCCCTTTGTAGGTAACCTTTCATTTTTTCTGTACCACTTTCAGGATTCTTTCTTTGTCTTTAGTTTTGGTGAGTTTGATGATATGTTTTGGTGAGTTTGATGATATGTCTTGGTGATTTTCTTCTCAGATCTATACTGTTTGGGGTTCATTGGAATTCTTGAATGATATATTCTCATCTTTCATCATATCAGGGAAATTGTCCTCCAACAAATCTTTGAAAATTTTCTCTGTTTTATTTGTCTCTTCTTGTTCTGGAATTCCGATTATACGTAGGTTATTCCTCTTGATGGCATCCACATGGATCTTAGGCTTTTTTCATTTTATTTTGATGTTTTTTCTGATTGATCCTTTTCCAAAGAAGTATTGAGGTATTTGTCTTCAATTTCACTAATTCTGTCTTCCATTTATTTGATTCTACTCATTTGCTCATTCAATGTCTTATCTATTTCTGATATTTTAGTATTAATCTTCTGGATTTCTATCTGTAGATTTTGTATCATTTGTAATTTTTCATTTATTTTTTCATTTATTTCTTGTATTGTCTTCCAAAATTGTTCTAGGGTTTTGTCTTTGTTTTCCTTAATTTAGTCAGTGTTTTCCTTGATCTGTCTCTCTATAGAAAGTACTTAAATATAATTATAAATATAATTCTTTTGAATTCCTTATCAGGGAGTTCCAATGCTCCTTCTTCCTCGGGGATGTTTACTGAGTCTATATCCTGTTCTCCCTACCCCCTTTGTTTTTTACTACTTTATCTTGCTTCTTTGTGGGCACTGTGATGGTCTGTTGTCTCTGAGACATTATGATATTGCTGTGTTCATATTGAATTGATGGTTTTATGTTGGTATGAATTTCCTAAGGTTTTTCTCTTTGTTTGTTTTGTTTTGATATATATGATTAAGCAGGGTACTGTGCTCCTCTGTTCACTAGTTGGCAGCTCTTAGGCACTCACCACCTGTCTCCTGGTTGGTGTGATAGAGAATGAGAGTGGGTACACAGATCTCTTTTAGCTGTTTGTGAAGAGCAGTTAAGGGTGATTTGGACTTGTATTAGCTGTTGTCTGTCATTGGCCAGTTGGTGCAGAAACAAGTGGTGGCCCTCACTCAGTAGGTGGGGTTGCAGGAGGTGTGGGTATGGTTGGGTCTTATGGGCATGGTTGCTATCTCCCAGTCAGCTAGACAAAATCAACAATCAAAAAACCATCAAAAAAGTAAAAACAAGAGGACAAAAAATACACACCACATAACCATAGAGGAACAATCACCCAAAAGAGAAAGGGGGGGGGGGGAAGGAAAGGCAATAAATTGGAAGAAATATTCAAATTTAAAAGGACAAAAGAAATATAAATATAAAGAGAAAAAATACCACAATATCTGGGGTAGGTGGAGATAAGAGAAAAGAGCTAGAGTAAAAAAATAATAATAAATGAGAAAAATGCAGAAAGATAAACATGGGATGGGAAGAACCAGAAGAAAGAAAACAGATGGGAACCAGGAAAGTGGAAGAGAAAAAAACAAAGACTAGAACCTGAGAACAGAAAAAGAAATAAAAATAAAGAGGAAGAAAAAAAGAGAATAAAAATAAACAAAAATCTGAGGGGTGGGGTAGGGTACCCAGGCTTCATCAGAGCACACAGACTGGGATGGAATTCCTGCTGTACCAGATGGTGGGTGGAGGTGGGAGATGGCCACACTTCTGTTCACCAAGACGGTGTGGGGTATACGCATACTGAGGGGAATATCGAACTTTTCCAGTCATCACTTCCAGTATGATTGCTTGCGCTATCCTCGGCAAGCAGAGCCTATTCTTAGGTCCCTGGGATTGGAATAAGAATGCTGCCACTTTAAGTATACAAAATAGCCACATCACTTTTAAATATTCAAAATGGCTGCCTTCTGGAAAGCCAACAGTTTACAGCTCAGTTTGTATCCTTCTTTGTGATTTCCCTTTTTAGTTGTCACCCACCAGTGCAGTTCCCCACACATCTCTTGGTGAGAAGAGCTGATTTTTAGGTTAATTCTCAGGTCCCAAGACCACTTGGAAATAATCAAACTGTGCCATCAAGATAGCTGACACTCCACAGCTCCATTTGTCTTCTTACTCACTGTTTTCATTTGGGTTCTTCTACTAATTGGTATTTAATCCACTTCTGTATTCTTCTTTTCAAAGCTCAGGGCTCCAGGATTATCTTCTGTATCTGTGTCAATTGGTTTCTCTTTTCTTTGTTGAAGATGGTCTGTGTAGCTTGTCTGTCTATTCTGCCATCTTATTGGAAGTCTATGTCTTATATTTTATAATAAATAATGGAATAAGAAAGGAGGCCTGGTGTCGCAGTGGGTAAGTCATTTCACTGCTGACCAGAAAGTTGGTGGTTCAAACCCATCAGCTACTCTGTGGGAGAGAGATGAAGCAATCTACTTCCACAAAGATTTACAGCCTTGGAAACCCATTGAAGGTTGCTATAAGTC
>NW_006922428.1:153851-155183 GCF_000298275.1 Orycteropus afer afer
AACTCTCTTCTTTGCCTGTTGATCCAGAGGCATTAAGAGTCCAAAATGGCCTTGGGGGATTCTTAACTTCCAGTTTAATGGAATGAATTCCAGGTGGGAGCATTCTCCATTTTGGAACTAAGATATCTAGACCAGCAGAGGATAGGGTTGTGGAGATAGGAAGCAAAAATTTTGCAAGTGAGTCACTAGGGGTAGTAGTGAGTGGTGCCGCTCCCATTTCCACCCCTTGATTCCTAGACCCATGAATCCAGGGTATGGGAAGAAACAGCACCATATATTGAATGCTCCTGGAAAACACTGCCCCAACTCTGCAAAGTATTGTCACCTAGTGGGTGCTATAATTGTTTCTTTAGAAGACTATTTCATCATTGTATCAAGCAAGCTGCTTCAGGATGATGGGTAATATGGTAAGACTAGTAAATTCCATGAGCATAGGCACATTGCTGCACTTCCTTGATCCAAAGCAATGCTGTTTGGGATATCATGATAGTGGATAAGACATTCCATAAGTCCACAGATTGTCGTTTTGGAAGAAGCATTGCATGCAGGGAAAGCAAAACCATATCCAGAGTAAGTATCTATCCCAATAAGAACAAAATGCTACTCTTTCTTTGATGGAAGTGATCCAGTGTAATCAACCTGCCACCAAGTTGCTAGCTGATCACCCCTAGGAATGATGTCATATCAGGGATTCAATGTTGTTCTCTGCTGCTGGAAAATCGGGCACTCAGCAGTGGCTGTAGCCAAGCTGGCCTTAATGAGTGGAAATACATGTTACTGAGCCCAAGTATAACCTCCATCACTGCTACCATGGCCACTTTGTTCATGGGCTTATTAGACAATGAAAGAAGTGCCGGGGGAAAAGGGCTAACAGGTATCCACAGAACTTGTCATCCTATCCACCTGATTGTTAAAATCCTCCTTTGCTGAGTTACCCTTTGGTAATCATACATATGAGACACAAATATCATCATTTCTTTGGCCCATTCAGAGGTCTATCCACATGCCTCTTCCCCATAACTCCTTGTCACCAATTTACCATCCAGCCAAACCATTGGTCACAACCCATGGATCAGTATACAGTCACACAGTTGGCCATGTCTCCTTCCAAATGAACAACCAGGTGAGTTGCTCTAAGTCCTGCTCACAGGAAGGATTTTCCTTCAGAGAGGTCCCAGAAAGGGGTTGCAGTGCTGTTGCTGCTCACTTCTGAGTGGTGACTGTATATCATGCAGAACAATATGTAAACCAGGCACATGAGTTCTCTTCCTCAGTCAACTCATCACAAGGAAATCCCCATGAGGCCATAGATGCAGACTGAGAGTGGAAGGT
>NW_006922428.1:156993-157791 GCF_000298275.1 Orycteropus afer afer
TCTACACTGTGATTCATCAGTAGAGGCCTTCCAAACACTCCAAACAGAATCTCTATCAGCCACTGACACTTCAAGCACCACTGGATCAGCCACATTATATGGCTCAGGTTGCAGAGCTGCTTGCATCCTAAACCTGTTGCATTGCCTTCTCTTGTTCTGATCTCCACTCAAAACAAGCATCTGTTTTTTTTTTTAGTCACTTGATAATAGGCCAAAGTAGCACACTTAAATGAGAAATATGTTGCCTCCAAAATCCAAAGATGCTGAACAAGTATCTTGCCTCCTTTTGTGTGTTTGGGGGCGGAGGAAGGTGCAGTAAGTTATCCTTCACTTTAGAAGGAGTACCTCGACATGTCCACTATACATATCTTTGCACTTCAGCACTTGAAAGAGGTCTTTTGCAGCAGATTTGCCCAATGCTATACGTCATCTGATATCTTGGCATGTCGACATGTCGAGTATGCAAAAGCATTCAATTGTGTGGATCATAACAAGTTATGGATAATATTGAGAAGAATGGGAGTTCCAGAACACTTAATTGCACTCATAAGGAACCTGTATATAGACCAGGAGGCTGTTATTCGAACAGAATGAGGGGATATTGTATGGTTTAAAACAAAGAAGGGAGTGTATCAGGGTTTTATCCTTTCACCACACTTACTCAATCTGTATGCTGAGCAAATAATCTGAAAAGCTGGACTATATGAAGAAGAAAGTGGCACTCTTACTTTGGCAAGTAGCAACTGGGATCTTAAAAGCTAGCAAGCTGCCATCTAGATGCAACGATGGGTCTCTCCT
>NW_006922428.1:158366-161162 GCF_000298275.1 Orycteropus afer afer
GAGTATGGAGGGATGGACACTGGGAAGAGGTAACTATGGGAAGGAAGTGGGAGGGGAGCTGTTGCCTTGTGGTAAACTGTGGTCAATGACATGAGACAAAGTATATGTGAACTGCTGTATGGAAAGTGAACATACTCTGTAAATCTTCACCCAAATCAAAATAAAATTAAAAAAAAGAAGAAGAAAGTGGCATCAGGATTGGAGGAAGACTCCACACCATTGAACCCCTAGAAATTTGACTGAGGTGGTTGTGTTGTTAGGTACCAGCGAGTCATCTCCAACTCATAGCAACACTATGTACAGCAGAACAAAACACTGTCCAGTCCTGTGCCAGCGCCACGATCCTTGCTATACTTGAGCCCATTGTTATAGCCACTGTGTCAATCCATTTTCTTGAGGGCCTTCTCCACTTTTGTTGACCCTACACTTTATCGAGCATGAAATCCTTCTCCGGGGAATGGGCCCTTCTTCCAACATAACCAAAGTAGGTGAGATGAAATCTGGGCATTCTTGCTTTCAAGGACCATTCCAGCTGCACTTCTTCCAGGGCAGATTTGTTAGTTCTTTTAGCAGTCCATGGTACTTTCAGCATTCTTTGCCAACACCACAACTCAAAAGCATCGACTTTTCTTCAGTCTTCCTTATTCATTGACCAGCACATGCATATGAGGTGATTGAAAATACCATGGCTTGTGCAAAGCACACTTTAGTCTTCAAGGAGATATCTTTGCCCTTCAGCACTTGAAAAAGGTCTTTTGCAGCAGATTTGCCCAATGCCATATGTTATCTGATATCTTTTTTTTAAGAGCTTGTTTTACATTCAACGTACGCATACATTTAGTTTCATTCCCCATTTGCCATATCCAACCCTTACCCAGTCTCCTCCCCTCCCTAATATGTAACCCTCCCCTCTGTGCCCCTCATATTTATGCACTCCTGTTTGTCCTGCATTTCCTCAGTTTGAAAGTTGGTCCTCTGGTATCCCATGGTCTATTACTTCAAGGGATGTATTACCATAGAGTATGTGGGTGCATCATCCTTGGTTGAGTGGTCCGTGTGTACATGTTGTTAACTATTGGGCTGAGAGCCTGCCCCTGGGAGTGAGTTTTATTCCAGGTGCAGAATGTATTCCAGGGCCATAGTATGGGGAGTCTCACCAGATTTCATCTGACCAGTAACTCTAGTCATTATTGAGTTTTTGGATTTTGTTCCATGTTTTCCCTTCTACTCTATCCAGGATCTTCAGATTTGATCCTTTTCTGAGTGGTTGACATTGGTAACCAGGCACCATCTAGTTCTTCTTGTCTCAAGGGCCATTGTGTCCTAGGGCTGATTGCTTCTGAATGCCCTTGTTTTGTTTTGTTTTGTGTTCTCCTTCACTTCTGATGCTAGGAGACCATTAGCTGCATCTTAGATGCCTGCTTGAAAGCTTTTAAGACCCCAGTCGCTACTCACCAATGTAGGATGTGGAGCAACGCTTTTGTGTATTTTGTTGTGCCAATTGAGTCTGGTGTCCCCCAGTACTATGGTCCTGAGGCAGTAGATCTAATAGATCTCTCTCCCATAGTGTCTGGATGTCTGTGAGGGATTACTCTGTGTCTTCTTCTATTGTTTCTGTAAGGACTGCAGGTATTTTGTATCACTGGTATCTGTGCAAGATTAGCCTCAGCTGAATCTATCCTTGGTCTAGAGTATACTTCTGTTCACTGACCCCCATCTAATCATCTCAGGTGTTTATGTGTTTATCTCTATAGCCTAGTGTTTGGTGTTAATGGCAATGTGGTACTGGGGACACACTGGTTGGTATTAGCATCTGTCGTCTATCTCTTATGTATACAATTCAGTGTCCTCTCATTTCCTAATGTTATTATGGTGGTCATATATCCTTCCTGTATATTCCCCCACCTACCCATGTCAGCTTGTAGGCCCCAACTAGCCCGAAATTAATCCCTCCCCTTCCTTCTCCATCCCAGCAACCAACTAGGTGAGTTCCCTTTCCCAAGCAAACACTTCTCTGTCTTTTTAAAGTAATGGGTTCATACAGTACTTGTCCTTCTTCAATTGACTTATTTCACTCAGGATAATGTCCTCTAGGTTCATCCACATTGTGAGATAATTTGCATATCCCTCATTGTTCTTTAATGTGGCATAGTATTCCATTGTGTGCATATACCATAATTTGGTTATCCACTCATCCATTGATGGGCATTTAGGTTGTTTCCATCTCTTTGCTATGGTGAATTGTGCTGCGATGAACATAGGTATATATATGTCTGTTCATGCGCTCTCTCTCACCTCTTTCGGATATGTTCCTAGTGATAGAATTGCTGGGTCAAATGGTACTTCTATTTTCAGTTGTTTAAGGAAATGCCATACCGTTTGCCACAATGGTTGTACCATTTTACAATCCCACCAGCAGTGTACAAGAGTTCCAATCTCTTCACAACCTCATCAGCATTTGTTACTATCTGATCTGTTGAACTTTGCTATTTTTGCTGGGGTGAGATGATATCTCATTGTTGTTTTGATTTGCATCTCTTTAATGATTAATGATCATGAGCAATTTCTAAAGTGTTTGTTGGCTGCCTGTATATCTTCTTTGATGAAGTGTCTGTTCAAGTCTTTTGCCCATTTGTAAATTGGGTTATTTGTCTTTTTGGTGTTCAGGTATTGAAATTTGCTATAGATTTTGGAGATAAGTCCTTTATCGGATATGTCATAGGCAAATAATTTCTCCCAATCTGTAGCTTCTCTTTTTACCCTTTTGACGAAATCTTTCAATGCACACAAGAATTT
>NW_006922428.1:161770-162971 GCF_000298275.1 Orycteropus afer afer
ATATCCAGTTTTGCCAGCACCATTTGTTAAAGAGGCTGTCTCTTCCCCATTTAATGGGTTTTGGGCCTTTGTCAAAGATCAGTTTTCCATAGATGGATGGGTCTATATCTGGACTTTCGATTCTGTTCCATTGATCTATCTGTCTATCATTGTACAAATACCATGCTGTTTTGACTACTGTGGCTGTATATCACATCTTAAGACCTGGGAGTGTGAGACCTCCCACTTTGTTTTTCTGCTTCAGAAGTGCTCTGCTTATTCAAGGTCTCTTTCCTTTCCATATGAAATTAGTAATTAGTTTTTCCATGTCCTCAAAAATTTTTGTTGAGAGTTTCAAATGGAGTCTCACCAGTGAGCAGCACGTTTTCCCCCCCTCTGGCATCTAAGGACTTTGAAAACTAGGTACAACAGTTTGAATTAGAAACTTTGGTGCTCTGAACAACTCACTGAATCAGAGTGCACCAAACACAGAAGAGCAAAATTGGAGGAAAGGGACAGGGAGATTATTTAGAAAAGAGCTACTGCCGGAGGATGGACGGACACCCGAGAGAGACCATTGGAAACCGTTCTGGGGCGGTCATGGTCTGCCGGAGGAGGGTGGACACCTGAGATCCCCAAGCCAAGCATGAAGTCACCTTATAGCAGCTTACTAGCGACCACTACAATATTCCAGTGGGCAGCGGCAGAGACCTGCCTCCAGCAGCTGATTTTGTCGGTAATTTGGGGGGTCTGGGTGCAGACAGACACAGGCACCACTGCTGAGATTCAGGCGGAGATCTCACTGTTCTGCTAGAAAGGCTAGCTCCCTCCCCTCCCAGTGGATCACAGAGTGGGCGTGGGTCAGACTGGGAGACACCATGCTTTTCTTTGCCATGGTTATCGGGACAACAGGTACTCCCCTGACTCCACCACAGATAAAATTGCACACATCTTTGGTGCTGCAGGTGGGCAGTATCGCAAACTCCAGAGCCAACCATTACCAGTCTGGCGGGATTGCATCAGCACCGCGGGCAGACAGGGCACAGAGAGCAAAGAAACCGCAGCTGAGCATGGACCTGTGAATTTTGCCTTGGAGCCGTGCTATGGCGCTATGGGGCCACAGAGGTGGGGTCTTTGAGTGTGCCTGAAATTGGTGGAAATTTGTGACCCTCTAACAATAGGAATCTTTCCTGAGGTTGAGCCGTGGTCTTGCAAATAAATA
>NW_006922428.1:179901-181471 GCF_000298275.1 Orycteropus afer afer
TTGGCTCGTGAGTTTTCTGTGAGTCTGCCCACCAGCCGCACCAAAGATGTGCTCAGTTTCAGCTGCAATGGAGTTGGGAGAGTGCCTGTTAGTAATCTGTGGTCCCAATATTAGTGATAAAGTCAAGCTCAGACCTTTCAATGTCACTAAGCTGACCCAAGCCTATTCAGTGACCCACTGAGGGGGGAGCAAGCTCACCCTCCTGGAGCACCAGTGGGTTCTCTGCTTGGGTTTCAGTGCTGCTAGATGTGCCTGTTGGCACCTAGCCAAACCAAGTTACAGATAAAATCAGGTGCTGAAGGTACATCCTTGGGGTGCTCATTGGTATGCTGGTGTGGTCACTGCTATGCTGGTATGGAGTGTCTTCTGCCTTGACCCAGGGAGGTCTCAGATGGCCGTTCTCACCTGCAGGTCGCTCCCCCAGGGAAGCCTCTAATGGCCTTTCTCGGCTGCCTGTCTGTGTTCCACAGGGTAGATCTTCTTTAGTTTCTTCCCCTGTACCTTTCCTCTAATTCTACTCCTCTGAGTTTGGTGCACTCTGACTCAGCTGTTCACAGCACCAAAATCCCTAATTCAAACTGCTGTACCTAATTTTTCATGCACTAAGATGCTAGAGGGAAATAGCATGGTGATTACTGATGAGACTCCATTTTGATCCCTTCTGGGACTGCTTTATTTTAAGGCTGGGACCCGTAGAGGTAGATGGACATGTGGCTCGGGGCCATCTGGGGTGGCTTTATTTTAAGGCCAGCCCCGGATAGGTAGGGAAGTGTTCAGAGTGGTTAGGAACAACTAAGGGAGATGAACTTGTCTGTCAGTTTGTCATCCTGTGGTGACTTGTGTGTTGCTGTGAGGCTGGAGACTATGACATTCATGTTACAAAATGCCAGCTGGGTTACCCATGGTGGACAGGTTTCAGCAGAGCTTCCAGACTAAGACAGCCTCAGAAGACAGGAGAAGCCATCCAATTCTCAAAGAATTGACCAGTGAAAACCTTATGAATAGCAGTGAAACACTTTCTGATACATTACTGGAAAACTTTATGAATAGCCCTGAAACTTTGTCCAATATAGGTGCTGGAAGATCAGCCCATCAGGTCAGAAGGCACTCAAAATATGACTGGAATAGAGTAGACGACCTTAATGCTATGGATGAAGTAAAGCATTCAGGACCTCCTTTGGCTGATATGGCATGACCCAAAATGAGTAAAAACAGCTGCAAACATCCATTAATAATTGGAAAATGGAATGTATGGAAGTATGAATCTAGAAAAATTGGAAGTTGTCAAAAATGAAATGGAATGCATAAAGATTGATATCCTGAAGTACAATGCTGTCCGTGATAGGATAATATCCATACACCTACAAGGAAGACCAGTTAATATGACTATTCAAATCCATCCACCAACCACCAAAGCAAAAGATAAGGAAATTGAAGACTTTTATCAACTTTTGCAGTCTGAAATTGATCAAACATGCAATGAGGATGTGTTGCTTATCACTGGTGATTGGAATGCAAAAGTTGGAAACAAAGAAGAATCACCGGTAGCTGGAAAATTTGGCCTTGCTGA
>NW_006922428.1:183082-184317 GCF_000298275.1 Orycteropus afer afer
ATCAAAAGAAGATGGAAGGAATACAGAGTCACTGTACTAAAAAGAATTGGTCAGTGTCCATCCATTTCAGGAGGTGGCATATGATCAAGAACCAGTGGTATTGAGGGAAGAAATCGAAGCTGCACTGAAGGAATTGGCAAAGAGGAAGACTCCAGGAATTGACAGAATACCCATTGAGATGTTTCAGCAAATGGATGCCACGGTGGAGGCACTCACTGGGCTATGCCAAGAGATTTGGAGGACAGCTACCTGGCCAACTGATGGGAAGAGATCAATATTTATACCCATTCCAAGGAAAGGTGATCCAACAGAATGTGGAAATTATCGAACAGTATCATTGATATCACATGCATCTAAAAATTTACTGAAGATAATTCAAAAATGGTTGCAGCAGTATATTGACATAGAACTTCCAGAAATGTAAGCTGGATTCAGAAGAGGAAATGGAATGAGGGGTATCATTGCTGATGTCAGATGAATATTAGCTGAAAGCAAAAAATACCAGAAGATGTTTACTTATGTTTTATTGACTATGCAAAAGTATTTGGTTGTGTGGATCATAACAAATTATGGATAACTTTTAGAAGAATGTGAATTCCAGAACACTTGATTGTACTCATGAGGAACCTGTACATAGATCAGGAAGCTGTTGTTTGAACAGAGCAAGAGTATACTGCATGGTTTAAAATCAGGAAGGAAGTGCATCAGGGTTGTATCCTTTCACCATACTTATTCAATCTGTATGCTGAGAAAATAATCAGAAAAGCTGGGTTATGTGAAGAAGAACATGCCATCAGGATTGAAGGAAGACTCATCAACAACCTGCGATATGCTGATGATACAAGTTTGCTTGCTGAAAGTTAGGATGACTTGAAGCACTTACTGATGCAGATTAAAGGCTACAGTCTGCAGTATGGATTGCACCTCAGTGTAAAGAAAACAAAAATGCACACAACTGGTCCAATAAACAACTTCATGTTGGATGAAGAAAAGACTGAAATTGTCAAGGACTTCATATTACTTGGTTCTACAATCAACATCAATGGAAGCAGCAGTCAAGACATCAGACCACGTATTGCATTGGACAAATATGCTGGAAAAGACCTCTTTCAAGTGCTGAAGAGCAAAGATATCTCCTTGAAGACTAAGGTGCACCTAACCCAATCCATGGCATTTTCAATCACCTGTTATGCATGTGAGAGCTGGACAATGAATAAGTAAGATTGAAGAAGAGT
>NW_006922428.1:184417-187486 GCF_000298275.1 Orycteropus afer afer
AAGATTGAAGAAGAGTCAATGCTTTCAAGTTGTGATGTTGGAGAAGAATGCTAAGAGTACCATGGACTGCAAAAAGGACTAACAGATCTGTCCTGGAAGAAGTGCAGCCAGGATGCTCCTTGGAAGTGAGAATTTCCACACTTTGTCTCACCTACTTTGCTCATGTTGTCAGAAGGAACCATCCCCTGGAGAAGGATGCCACACTTGGTAAAGTGGAGCATCAACAAAGAAGGGGAAGGAACTCAATGAGATGGATTGGCACAGTCACTGTAATGATGAGTTCAGGTATAGCAAGGACTGTGAGGCTGGCACAGGACCAGGCAGTGTTTTGTTCTGTGGTGCATAGGGTTGCTATGAGTTGGAGATGGCTCAACAGTGCCTAACAACAACAACAACAAACAGTAATGTATAAATAGCCAATTTTCCCAAATCCTCTCCAGCACTCGATGATGTTGTTACTTTTCATTGTTTATCATTATGAAGGCTAAATAATTATATCTAGTTATTCTACTTTGCTTTTCCAGCTACCTGTTAGTGAGGCTGACCCTGGTAGTGCAGTGGTTAATGTACTCAGCTGCTAACCAGAAGGTTGGCTGTTCAAACCCATTAGACCTTCCAAGGCAGACAGATGTGGCAGTCTGCTTTGGTAAAGATTTACAGCCTTGGGGAGCTAAAAATGGCATATCTTTAGTAGTCCCCATGCTAATTCCCTCTAGCATCTTAGTGCCTGAAAAACTGGCGCAGCAGTTTGAAATAGGGATTCTGGTACTCTGAGCAACTCATTAAGTCAGAGTATGCCAAATTCAGGGGAGTAGGATTAGAAAGGAAAAAGGGGCAGTAGAATTACCCAGAGGGGAAAAAAATAACAAAAACAGGTGAACCTGCCTTCTCTGGGGCAGTGGAGAGAATGAACCACACCAGATAACCTGCAGCCACTCCACGGATCTACCTTCAGCACCTGCTTTTATTGGTAAACTTGGGGCTGCTAAGTGGAAGCAGAGATTTCTCTGTCTCCGGTACCACCGAAGCCTGAGAACAAGAGAACATTAATGTTGCAAGTGGGCAGGCCTGGGGAGGAATTCCTGTCATGGATTGCAGATCAGGGCAGTTATCCTAGGTCAGCTTTTTGGCATGGAGAGGTCAGAATCTGCTTTTATCGGTAAACTTGGGACCACTGGGTACAAGGAGAGATTTCTCTGGCTCCAGCACCACTGAAGCCTGAGCAGAGAGAACATTAATGCCACAAGTGGGTGGGCCCTGGGAGGAACTCCTACTGCAGATCGCAGAACGGGGCATTTATCTTAGGTCAGCTTTTTGGCATGGAGGGTCCTTGAGAGTGGGGTTTTTACATGTGTCTGAACCTGGTGGAAAGTGGCGGCCCCATAACAATTGGAATCTTTGCTGAACTTGAGCTGTGGGACTGTGAATAACAGTATAACATCATCCTTAGCAGCCCATCAAAGCCCTAGAAACCACGCCTGGCACCTTGGAGCTTTTCTTCGTTCTCTTCTCTCCTCCCACTTTCTCCACCTCTACCCTCCCTCATCCAATAGAAAAACCACATTCAGCCACCATAATACCTGCCAGCTTGAATTCTAAACTCCCTTTATGACAAACAGAGACCTGCATCCACATTCCACACAACAATTTCATCATCACAAAGAAAATTGCAGAGCAACCCAGCACACCTGAATTAATACTCCGAAAAATAAAATACACCAGATCCACCTTTTCAAAATATTAAATCATAAAACCAAGACAAAACAATTCAATACATAACTAACCATTACAGACAACCTCAAAATGTCTAGGAAAAAACAAGCAACCTCAAATCAAACAAAAAACAGGACAGGACATTAGAAGTAAAACCCCAAACAAAGGTCTCATTAAACATGGAGGAAAAAGAGGCAATAGAATTATCGGAGAAGGAATTTAGAAGATATGTTTATACAGCTCTACAAGAGCCTAAGGAAACCCCAAACAGAAGCAAGGAGAACACAGATAGTTCTCTGGAAAAACTCAGGAAAACAATTCAAGAACAAAATAACAGATTAATGCACAATCAGAACTCATACAAAAGCAGCAGTTAGAAATTCAGAAGATGAATACCAAAATTGCAGAATTGCACAACATAGTGGAAGCACAAAAGAGTAGGATAGAACTGCCTGAAGAATGCATATACCAACTAGAAGACAAATCCCTGGACAGCAGCCTGTATGAAGAAAAATCAGAACAAAGATTTAAGAGAGATGAAGAGAACGTAAGAGTTACATGGGATGACATGAAAAGAAATAGCATATGCCTCATTGGAATTCCAGAACAAGAAGAGCAAAGAAAACCACCGAGAAAATTGTGGAAGACCTACTAACAGAAAACTTCCCCCATATCATGAAGGGAGAAAAGATATTTGTCCAAGAAGCTCATAGATTAATTCCAGGGACTTAAGAATAGGCTCTATTTGCCAGGGTCAGCAGAAACATACGAGAGGCTGACAACAGGAAAGGAGACAGGTGGTGAGTGTATCAGCACTGTCAACTAGCAAATAGAGGAGCACACTACCTTGCATGCATAGATAGCATATAAACAAAACAAGGAAAATGCAAATCGTGAGCAAGTCACTCCAACATACAATCACCAATTAAATATAAACACAAAAACATTACAATGCCTCAGAGACAAGAGCATCACAGTCCACACAAAGAAGCAAGATAAAGCAGAAAAAAACAAGGGACCAGGATACAGACCCAAAACACATCCCTGAGGAAGATGCAGCATTGGAACTCTCTGATAAAGAATTCAAAAGAATTATGTTTAGGTATCTTCAACAAATTGAGAGACAGATCAAGGAAAACACAGACAAAACCCTAGAACAATTTCAAAAGACAATAAAAGAATAAAGTGACAAAATAAATGAAAAATTAGAAATGATACAAATCTTCATACAGAAATCCAGAAGATTAATAATAAATTTTCAGAAATAGATAAGACATTGAATGGGCAAAGGAGCAGAATTGAATCAATGGAAGACAGAATTAGGGAGATTGAAGGCAAATACCTGAACACTTCTTT
>NW_006922428.1:189776-191415 GCF_000298275.1 Orycteropus afer afer
AGAAGCTCATAGAACCCCATACAGGATAGATCCCAAGAGAAAAACACCGAGGCATATTATAATCAAACTCTCCAAAACCAAAGACAAAGAAAAAATTTTGTAAGCTGCCCAGGACAAAAGAAATATTACTTTGAATAATCAAACAGGCTGAGCTCCGATTACTCAGCAGAAACCACGCAGGCAAGAAGGCAATGGGACAGCATATATAAAACACTGAAGGAAAAGAACTTCCAACCAAGAATCTTCTATCCAGCCAAATTGTCTACCACATATGAGGGCAAAATAAAGGCATTCTCAGACAAACAGAAATTAAGGGATTTTGTGAAAATTAGACCAACCCTACAGGAAATGCTTAAGGAAGTCCTTCCAATGGAGAACCCACAACAGAGGACAACAAAAGCAGGATATATGACATCAAAACTAAAACCAAATCAGAAATAGAAACTCAAAATAAGACCATCAAACATTGTACACTAAAAATCAAGGAAGCCAAATCTGCACACGACAGCAGAAACTAGCCCAATAGAGGGAAAAAAAGTTCCAGGTACAAACTTCCAAATTGAGAGGAAAACAGGACAATGTCCTCATAGAACAGACTGTTCCAAAAATGTAGAGACAACAATTCACTCCAAGATAACCACAGAGAAAATTAACAATCTCCCTAAGCAAATTCAGAAGGAAGGAAAACATATGGGTTTAATAAGCACAAAACCAACAATAAAGAAGAAAAGAAAGGAAGCACCTGACAACAAATTGAACTCAGCACAGAAAGGTATATGGACCCAGAAACACCAACAACACGGCAAAAAACACAAGAGAGTGACAGCAATCAATTCATACCTATCACTAATTACACTCAATGTGAATGGACTAAATGCACCAGTCAAGAAAAAGAGAGTGGCAGAGTGGATGAGAGAAGAAGACCCATCAATATGCTTCCTACAAGAGACCCACCTTAGACACAAAGATAAAAACAAATTAAGAGCTAAGGGGTGGGAAAAAATATACCAAACCAATAGTTAGCGAAAAAGAGCAGGACTGGCAATATTAATTTCCGATAAAATAGACTTTAAGGTAAAAAAACATCATAAGAGACAAAGGACACTATATGATGCTGCAAGGGTCAATTGACAAAGAAGATGTTACAATAATAAATATTTATGCACCCAGTGAAAGTGCTCCAAAATACATGAAGCAAATATTAATTGAATTAAAAGGGACAATAAACAACTCTACAATAGTAGTAGGAGACTTTAACACACCACTTTCAAGGAGGGACAGATCAACTAGAAAAAAACTCAACAAAGGTACACAAGAACTCAACAACATAATCATCCAACTCAACCTCCTAGACATATACAGAGTATTCCACCCAACAAAAGCACAATTCACATTCACATTCTTCTCCAGTGCACATGGATCCTTCTCCAGAATAGATTATATGTTAGGACATAAAACAAGCCTCAATAAATTCAAAAACATTGAAATACTACAAAGCATCTTCTCAGACCACAATGCTATAAAATTAGAAATTAATAATAGTAAGATCAAAGAAAAAACATCAAACGTGGAAGCTGAACAATTTACTGCTCAAAAACTACTGGGTAATAGAACAAACAAAAACTGAAATAAAATTCCT
>NW_006922428.1:191600-194069 GCF_000298275.1 Orycteropus afer afer
CGAGTCGGACTCGACTCATAGCGACCCTTCCTTGGGTTGCCAAGGCAGTATCACTATGGAAGTAGATTGCCCAACCTTCCTTCCAAGGAGTGGCTGATGGATTTGAACAGCCAGCCTTCTGGTTAGCAGTCAAGTGCCTTAGGCACTATGTTACAAGGAAATAATAAAGACCAAAGCAGAAATAAATGAAACAGAAAACAAAACAAACAACAAAAAATCAACAAAAGAAAAAGCTGGCTCTTCAAAGAGATTAACAAAATAGACAAACCATTGGCAAATCTAACAAAAGAAAAGAAAAAGAAGATGCAAATTATAAGAATAGTAAACGAAAATGGTGTCATCACAACAGAAACCACTGAAATAAAAAAGATACTGATAGAATATTATGAAAAACACGACTTCAACAGATTTGAAGCAGTTCTACTCTGTCCTATAGGACTGCTAGTAGTTGGAATCAAATTGACAGCAATGAGCTTGGTTGGAGCCAGTTATTTGGGGCCTGGAAGGTTTATGTATCATAGACTGAGAGTTTATGTATCTGGACTGGGAGTGATAGTATTCTTTGGGAAATGGACAGTGTCTGGCCTCTTCCTAGTCAGTTTTAGACACTGTAAGTATTAGTGATAGACTGTGCAGATCATGATTGGATTCCTCTTGGAGTTTTGTTATTGGTATGCTTATATTGGAAAGTATTGGAAGGGCCTTTGAAAGCTAGCCAATTACTCCCTCAGAAAAATAATTTGCAGTTTGTTTGAGTTAATGTTAAGAGCCTATGCCATGTAACGTTTGCTTTATTTTTTGATACCTTTCAGTATTTGATGTAGTATCAGCCAGAGGTGGCAGTGATGTGGTCTCTGGATTTGGGGCCTGGAGTGATGAATTATCAACAGGCTAGGGTAGGTCAGAGATAGGACACCTGATGCAGACTTGCAGGTTTCCATGTCCAGGGAGGAATTGGGAAGGATGAGTCTCAGTTTTTAATCTTCTTCAGAAGTAGATGGGCTATGGAGGTTGCCCTTTAAGTGCACTGAAATGTTGAGGAGCTCAGTTTATGCAATATTGTATTAGAAAATCTAGCCAGAGCAATAAAGCAAGAAACTCCACTCACCCACTGCCATCGAGTCAATTCTGACTCATCGTGACCCCCATTGGGTTTCTGAAGTGGTAAATCTTTACAGAACTAGATTGTCCAGTCTTCCTTCTGTGGAGTTGCTGGTGTATATGAACCTTCTGGTTAGTAGTCCAATACCTTAGGCACTCACCACCAGAGCTCCTTATAAGGCAAGAAAGGGAAATGAAAGGCATCCAAATTGGCAAAGAATAAGTAAAACTATCTCTAATTGCAGATGATATGATCCCATGCATAGAAAATCTCAGCAAGAAAATTACAGAATCTTTCAATTATTTTTAGTAAAGTGGCAGAGTACATAATCAACTTAAAAAACTCCATCAGATTCCCTTACAATAATGAAAAGAACTTGGAAAAGGGAATCAAGAAAACAAAACCATTTATAATAACCATCCAAAAGATGAAGAAGTACTTAGGAATAAATCTAACCAGACACACAAAAGACCTATACAAAGAAAATTCCACAACACTACTACAAGAAACCAAACGAGACCTACATGAATGGAAGAATATACCATGCTCATGTATAGAAGACTTGACATTGTGAGAATGTCAATACTACACAAAGCAATCTACAGATACAATGCAATCCCAATCCTGATTCCATCATCATTCTTTAAAGAGATGGAAAAACTAATCACCAACTTTATATGGAAAGGAAAGGAACCCTGGATAAGCAAAGCACTACTAAAGAAGAAGAATAAAGTAGGAGACCTCATACTTCCTGATCTCAAAACCCAGTATACAGCCACAATAGTTAAAACATCCTGGTGCTGGTGCGATGACACACATCAATGACACAAAATTGAGAACCCAGAAGTAATCCATCCACCTATGGACAGCTGAGCTTGACAAAGGGCCAAAATTCATTAAATGGGGAAGAGAGAGTCTATTCAACAAATTGTGCTAATAAAACTGAATATCCATTTGCAGAAAAATGAAATAAGATCCATACCTCACACAATGTACAAAAACAAAGTTAAGATGGATCATAGACTTGAGTTTAAAACCTACCACTAGAAAGACCATCAAAGAAAAAAAGAGTAACTAAGTTAGGGGCCCTAATACTTATATATATACTCAAAATACACTATCAAGTGTGACTAAAAATGCACAAACACCAGAAGACAAAATAGATGACTGCAACCTCCTAATAATTAGACTCCTATGCACATCAAAAGATTTTACCGAAAGAGTAAAAAAGGAATCCACAGACTGGGAAAAAATTTTTTGCAATGACATATCAGACAAAGGGCTAACCTCTAAAATTTATAGAGAACTTCAGCACCTCAGCAACAGAAAGTCAAATAATCCAATTAAAAAATAGGCAGAGGGGATAG
>NW_006922428.1:194784-195593 GCF_000298275.1 Orycteropus afer afer
TTCCCATTTTTTTTCTTTCTCTTGGTTAACCCCATTCGTTGTTTTTCTTTTCGCATTTTTCCCATCTTTTCTTCATTATTCTCCTACTCTACCTCTTTTCTCTTATTGCCCCCTTCCCAGATATTGTGGGTTTTCCCCCCTCTCCTTTTCTTTTCTTTTACCTTTTTTGGTGATTGTTCCTCTGTGCTTGGGTGTTTTTTGACCACTTGCTTTTACTTTTTTGATCGTTTTTCAATTGTTGTTTTTGTCTAACTCAGTGGGAGACAGCAACCGTGCCCATACGACACAACCACATCCATGCCTCTTGCAGCTCCACTTACTGAGAGCCACCACTTCCTTCTCCACCATCTGGTCAATGATAAACAACCACCAAGAAGAACCTGAGTCACACTTAACCGCTCTTCACAAACAGCTAACAGAGATCTAAATATAACAGTGTCACAATGTCTTGGAGACAACAGACCATCGCAGTCCACACAAAGAAGCAAGATAAAGTGGTAGAAAAAAGGGAGCAAGATACAGACCCAGAACACATCCCTGAGAAGAAGCAGCATTGGAACTCCCTGAAAAGGAATTAAAAAGAATTATACTTAGGTATCTTCAAAGGATTGAGAGACAGATCAAAGAAAACACTGACAAAATGAAGGAAAACACAGACAAAACCCTAGAACAATTTCAGAAGAAAATAGAAGAACAAAATGACAAAATAAATGAAAAATCAGAAATGATTCAAAATCTACAGATAGAAATCCAGAAGATTAATACTAAACTGTCAGAAATAGATAACACATTGAAATGGCAAAGGAGTA
>NW_006922428.1:197653-199033 GCF_000298275.1 Orycteropus afer afer
TCAAACTCACCAAAACCAAAGACAGACAAAGAATCCTGAAAGCAGCATGGGAAAAAAGAAAAGTTACTTACAAAGGGCAAGCAATAAGAATAACCTCTGATTTCTCAGCAGAAACCATGCAACCAAGAAGGCAATGGAATAGTATATATAAAACCCTGAAAGAGAAAAATTTCCAACCAAGAATTATATACCAGGCAAAATTGTCCCACAGATATGATGGTGAAATTAGGAGATTTTCAGATAAGCAGAAATTAAGTGAATTTGTTAGAATGAGACCAACCTTACAAGAGATATTAAAGGGAGTCCTTTGAAGATAGAACCAATAATAGCAAACAATAACCGACCATTAATACACAAGATGACATAACCCAGAAACCAACACAGCTATGGAAGTAGCCAAAGTAAAATAAGCCTACACAATTGTAAACAGGGAACTAGAAACATCAATTGGCAAATGAGGATAACTACAAACCAAAAAAAGGGAAAAAAAAATAATGCAGTTACAGAACTTCTAAAGGTGAGGGAGTCAAGAGAGTTGCAAGATAGAACGGACTGTTCTAAACTCAGGGAGAAAATTATAAATCACAGGGTAACTTCAAAGAAAAATGGTAAACCTTCATATAACAATAAAAAGGAGGACAAGCACAAATATTTAGCAATTACTAAAACAACAGCAACAAAAGAAATGATAACATGATTCATAAACTTAATGAGCTCAGCACAGAAAATTATATGGAACAAAGAAACCAGGAACACCATGAAAAAACACATAACAAAATGACAGCAACTAATTACACTGAATGTCAATGGATTAAATGCACCACTCAAGAGATGGAGACTTGTAGACTGGATAAGAAAACATAATCCATCAATATGCTGTCTACAAGAGACGCATCTTAGAGACAAAGACAAAAATAGACTAAAAATCAAAGGTTGGAAAAATATATATCAAGCAAATGGCAACCAGAAAACAGCAGGTGTGGCAATATTAATTTCTGATAAAATAGACATTAAGACAAAAACCACCATAAGAGATAAGGAAGGACATTATAGCTGGCCCAATGGAGCCTGGTGGAACCACTAAGACTATGGCCCCTAGCTGCCCTTCAGGTCTGGAATTGAATGCACACCTGTGGCTTCCAGCCAAAAAATAGACAGGCATATCAGTTGAGCATTTACCTGAGGTAGATACACTCCTTGAAGAGAACAAGCATGAGGGAAAGAAGGGCTGCTCAGGCACAGGGAGACAGCTCAGCGGGTAGGAGTGCATGGAGGGATGGACACAGGAAAGAGTAACTATCGGAGGAAGTGGGAGGGGAGATGTTGCATTGTGCTAAATTGTGGTCAGTGTCATGAGACAAAGTGTATGTGAACTGCTGT
>NW_006922428.1:199165-204457 GCF_000298275.1 Orycteropus afer afer
CCCAAAATACATAATTCAGACTTCAATAGAATTGAAAAGGCAAATAGATGACTCCACAGTCATAGTAGGAGACTTTAATACACCACTTTCAATCACAGATAGAACAACTGGAAAGAAACTCAACAAAGACACAGAAGAGCTAAACAATACAATCCACCAAAGTGACCTTATAGACATCTATAGAACAATTCACCCAACAACAGCACAGTAAACATTCTTTTCCAGTGCACATGGAACATTCCCCATGATAGACCATATGTTAGGCCATAACACAAGTCTTAATAAATTTAAAAACATTGAAATACTGCAAAGCATCTTCTCAGATCACAATTGCTATCAAATTAGAAATCAACAATAGAAGATCAATGGAAAAAGAGCAAACACATAGAAAACAGGCAGAGGACATGAACAGACATTGCATCAAAGAAGACATTCAGGCAGCCAACAAACATATGAAGAAATGCTCATTACCACTATCCATTACCAAACCAAAACCAAAATGATGCAAATCAAAACAAAAATGAGATATCATCTCACCCCAGCATTAATAACAAAGTTAAAAAGAAAAAAAAAATCCAGAAAACAACAAATGCTGGTGAGAGTGTAGAGAGACTGGAACCCTCATACCCTGCTAATGGGACTGCAAAATAGTGCAACCACTATGGAAAATGGTATGGTGCTTCCTTAAAAAGCTGGATATAGAAATAACACATGATCCAGCAATCACACTACTAGGTATATGTCCTAGAGAAATAAGAGGCGTGACACAAACAGATATGTGTGCATCCATGTCACAGCATTATTCACAATAGCAAAAAATGGAAACAATCTAAATGCCCATCAATGGATGAATAGATAAACTATGTTACCTACACGCAATGGAACAACAATGATTCTGTGAAACATCTCATCATATGGGTGAACCTAGAGGATATTATGCTGAGTGAAATTAGTCAATCACAAAAGGACAAATACTGCATGAGACCACTATTGTGAAAAGTCAAGAAAAGATTTTCACACAAAAAGAAAGATTCTTTGATGATTATCAAAGGTGGGAGGGGAAGGAAGTTTAACTATAGGGTAGACACATATTAACTTGGGTGAAGGAGAAGGCAATATATTGGGGAGGGCATCACAAAATGATCAAGGAAAGGAAGACACTGGGAGGAATACAAGAGTTAAAGTCAACAGAGGTAAATGCTAATTCATGCACAATCCTGCAAGAACAGTAATAACAATAATCAATAATCTATGAGTGGATACATAGATAGACATGCAAGTTGAACAGGTGTGGGAAGGAGAATGGATCTATACCCATGAATATTTATAGGTTTAACAGAGGATATTTCTACATATGTATTTACAGATGCTGCATATACATCCATGAATATAGTAGGGCATACAGGGGGCAGAGTTATGAAAACTTCTTAGCCATAGCCAAAAACCATGAGGGAGTGAGTCCCTGGTCCTGCAGACTTAGGACCATAGTCTTGGCAGACACCAAGGTCAACTGGCAAGACATAGTCTGCAAAGACAATGTTCTACACCCTACTTTGGTGAGTAGCGACTAGGGTCTTAAAAGCTTGTGAGCAGCCATCTAAGGTGCAGCTATTGGTCTCTCCCTGCCTGGAGCAAAGAAGAGTAGAGAAAATCAAAGATGCATGGAAACAATTAGTCCGAAGCAGTAATGGGCCACGTGAAACCCAGCCTCCATGACCCTGAGACCAGAAGAACTAGGTGATGCCCGGATACCACTACTGACTGCTCTGAAAGAGATCACATTACAAGGTCTTGGATACAGTGGGAGAAAAATGTGGAACAAAACTCTAAATAATTAAAAAAAAAAAAAAAAAAAAAAACAGGCTTACTGGCTGGATAGACTGATGGAACCCCCAAGACTATAGCCCTTGGTCACCCTTCAGACATGGAGTTGAATTCACTCCCAAAGCTCAGTTTTCAGTCAAACAATAGGCCTTCAAGGTGAACAATAACTCCAAGAAGGTGCACACTCCTTAGACAACAGTCAACCATTCCAGAACAAGACGGAAGCTTTGCCCAAGGACAAAGTTCAGAAGGTGGGAAGTATTAGGAGAGAAGGAGGAACGGAAATGAGAAACACAGGGAGGAAGTGGGAGGGGTAATGTTACATTGAGGGGATTATAATCAATGATATGAAACAAAATGTGTGTGGACTGTTGAATGGAAAACTGATTTGCTCTGTAAACGTTCACCCAAATCGCAATAAAATGTTTAAAAATAAATTAAATTAGGTGCCTGATATGTGTACCATCCATGATCCCTTTTAATAACCCTGGTAGCACAGTGGTTAAGCGCTTGGCTGCTAATCAGAATGTTGGCTGTTTGAACCCACCAGCTGGTAGTCTGCTTCCATGAAGATTTACAGCCTTGGAAACCCTATGGAGCATTTCTACTCTGCCCTATAGGGTTGCAATGAGTCAGAATCGACTCGATAGCAATGGGTTTTGGTGGCCTTACCTTACAAGTATTATCTCATGTACTTTTCATTATCCTTTAAGACAGGAATATTCATCCTTGTTTTGGACCTGTACTAAGAAGTAACTTCTTCATATTCTCTCAGTTAAAATGTAAAAGAGATGGGATTCAAACCTTAACTAATTTTAGTCCAAATTGTATAATCTTTCTATTCCCCTGTGATAATTAACTATAGGTTTTTCATTTATTTGGTTGGTTGGTTTTTCATCTATCCAGCACAGTGAGCTTTGCTTTTGTGTCCCCAGGAAGTGTTTATGGGGTGAATGTGCAATGACTAAGCATGTGGGCACTGTCTATACAAGGTTTCTTGGAGCCTCTGCAGAATCCTTGGACAAGATCCCTTAGTGAAAATTATAGGATCTTCCTTCCAACCCCAGCCCATCTTGCCCCAGTAGTTCTGGTTCAGTGCACAGATGCCTGCCTAGCTTCAGGCTCTTGAGAAGAGTAAACAATAGAGCCCAAGGGCTGAGGCCCAGCATGAACATCCTAGTTATAAGAACTGTCCCCAGTGGTCCTTAGCCCAATATGAACAGGGACATGGCAGTTTATGTGAGGTGAGGCAGAGAGGACTCTAGGGGCAGGAATTCCTTCATGAAAGAGATACCCCTGGCCTATCAGCAGAGCCTCAGGGCCAGGGCAGGTGGGTCGCAGGAAGCAGCAGATTCTAGACTTGCTGCCTCCAAAACAGATCACAATCCTTGTTGAGAGTGACCAACATGGGGGCAATGTCTCCACAACAGAGCCCTGTGTGTTTCAGTGGAAAATATAATGTGGCTGATGGAGGAAATATGGGACATGAAAAGTCCACCCCCACAGCAAGGGAAGAGGAGAAAGCAGCGCCCTGCTGATTCTGGGCTCTGAAAAGTACCCTGTCACCTATACACCCTTACCTCCCCAATACTAACTTCACATACCTTTTTCCCCAAAAGAACCAGAATTGGTGTCTGGTGAATTATCATTTGTTCCTTTATATGTTTAGTTGCTGCTTCCATTTACTAGTGGATTTTAGGAGGCTTATATGAATCAGTATAGTAAAATTAACACATATGAATCTATAACAGTTGTTGTTAGGTGCCATCGAGTTGGTTCCAACTCACAGTGACCCTATGTACAACAGAAGGAAACACTGCCTAGTCCCATGCCATCCTCACAATCACTGCTATGCTTGAACCCATTGTTGTAGCCATTGTGTCAATTCATCTTGTTGAAGGTCTTCCCCTTTTTCACTGACCCTCTACTTTACTGAGCATGATATCCTTCTCCAGGGAATAGTGCTTCCTGACAACATGATCAAAGTTCAAGAGACAAAGTCTGGCCATTTTACCTTCTAAGGAGCATTCTGGCTGTACTTCTTCCAAGACAGATTTGTTCATTCTTCTGGTAGTCCACAATATATTCAATATTATTTGCCAATACCATAATTCAAATGCATCAATTCTTCTGTGGTCCTCCTTACTCAATGTCCAGCTTTCACAGGCATAAACAGCAGCAGATGTGCCCAATGCAATATGTCGTTTGATTTCTTGACTGTTGCTTCCATGGGTGTTGATTGTGAATACAAGTAAAATGAAATCCCTGACAACTTCAATAGTTTCTTCATTTATCATGATGTTGCTCTTTGGTGCAGTTGTGGGGATTTTTGGTTTCTTTATGTTGAGCTATAATCCATACTGAAGAGTAGTTTTTGATCTTCAACGGTAAGTTCTTCAAGTGTTCTTCACTTTCAGCAAGCAAAATTGTGTCATCTGGTTGTTAGCAAGTCTTTCTCCAATCCTGATGCTGCATTCTTCTTCATATAGTCCAGCTTCTCAGATTATTTGCTCAGCATACATATTGAATATATATGATGAAAGGATACAACCCTGACACACACACTTCCTGATTTTAAACCATGTAGTATCCCCTTGTTCTGTTTAAATGGATAAGATCCCTTCGTGAAAACTTGGTCTGTGTGAAAACTTGGCCTTAGTCTTCTTTAGTCTATGTACAGTTCCTCATGAGCACAATTAAGTGTTCTGGAATTCCCTTTCTTCACAATGTTATCCATAATTTTGTTATGATCCACACAGTCAAATGTTTTTGCATCATCAATAAAACACAGGAAAACATCTTTCTGATATTCCTTGCTTTCAGCCAAGATCCATCTGACATTAACAATTATATCCCTCATTCCACATCCTTTTCTGAATTTGGCTTGAATTCCTGGAATTTCCCTGTTGATATACTACTGCAACCATTTTTGAATTATTTTCAGCAAAATTTTACTTGTGTGTTCTGTTAATGATATTGTTTGGTAATTTCCACATTCTGCTAGTCCACCTTTCATTGGAATGGGCACAAATATGTATTTCTTCCAGTTGGTTGGCCAGAGGGATGTCTTCCAAATTTCCTGGCATAAACAAGTAAGTGCTTCCAGCATTACATCCATTTGTTGAAACATCTCAATGGGTGTGATTGAGCTAAGTTTGTGGGTCAACTTAGTTCGGCCTGGTTGAGTGGATGGGCAGCTGGATGTAGTATTCCCCATGATGAGACAGGTAATCAACTCCATGGTGGAATCTACTTTGAGCAGGTAAGTAGCTGCACGAGGGATGTGGTCTGCTTCCTGTATATAAGGAGAAGCCTTGCGGAATGGTCTCTAGCTGGTGGCATGCTTGAACCCTGCATGTAGCCATGTCATCATTCAGCAGCCTGCCATGCTCTGCTGACCTTGGGACTTTCAATGGACTTGAACTAATGGCCTGCCGTGTGGTTTGGTAACATCGGGACTGTGCTTTT
>NW_006922428.1:206807-208558 GCF_000298275.1 Orycteropus afer afer
GGGGACTGGAGCCACCCAGTGGAGGAGACCTGTCCAGATACCACCCATTGAAGACCTGTACAGGTGCCAAGTTGACAAGGGATGGAATTGTGGTAGTTTGGTTTGTGTGTCAACTTGGCTGGGCCTGGTTGAGTGGCTGGGCAGCTGGTGGTAGTTAATCCCCATGAGGAGACTGGCAATCAACTCCATGGTGGGATCTACCACAAGCAGCTGGGTAGCTGCCTTTGGGTATGTGGTCTGCTTCCTGTATATAAGGAGAAGCCTTTGGGAATGGGCTCTAGCCTATGGCACACTTGGACCCTGCATGTAGCTGTGTCATTGCTCAGCAGTCTGCTATGCTCTGTCAACTCTGGGACTTACAATGGACTTAAGTTAATGGCCTGCGATGTAGTTTGGTAATATCGGGACTGTGCCCTTTTTACTTGTCAACTTTGGGGCTTCTCAGCCTCAGCAGCCAGCAGCTGTCTGAGTGAAGAAATGCCTCTAGCTCCAGTGCACTGGGAGCAGGAGGCAGAGCTGGACTCCAAAGTTGAGGGGCTTTCATCCAGCCCCTAGAGCCTGGCACTTTGAACTTGGACTTAAAGCCTCCAAATTGTAAGAATAAACTCCTGCTTGTTAAGGCCATCCCATTTGTGGTATATTTCTGTCAGAGCGGCACGAGGTAACCAGAACAGATATATTCAGGATTGTACTTTGGTTCTCATTTATTCCTTTTAATTTTCTTCAGCTTCAACTGAAACTTGCATATGAGCAATTGATGCCAAGAATATCGATCTTTATGCGTTCCACTTCATTTTTGACAACTTCCAATTTTCCTAGATTCATACTTCATACATTATGTTCTGATAATTAATGGATGTTTGCAGGTGTTTCTTCTCATTTTGAGTCATGCCACATCAGCAAATGAAGGTCCCAAGGAGAAGAACCATGGATGTGGAGGGGGAACTTGCACATCAGAGCTGTTCATGTGAGTGAGTGCCCAAGCAGATGGGAGACGTGGAAGTAAATCTCACTTTTTCTATGAGAGGTTGATGCCTTTAATGCTCTGAGGATAACCCATTTTGGAGATTCCAAACTTTCAGAGCTGCTGAGACTCCCAAATGCCATTTCCATGTATGACCCTTGCCACATCCATTGTCTCTCTGTCTTCTTGACACGAGAGCTGTCTACTCCCTGTCACCCTGTCCCTGTACTCTGGATCATATGCCGCACTGCCTTCTCAAGGACCTCACTATCTTTATTATTTTCTCCTTTCCCATGGTCTTAGATTTTGGTCCTTAGATATTCAGGGATTTGAAGACCTGTCTGTCTCCTTTCAAAATCACAGAGTCCTGCTCTTGTTCCTAATTCTTTTTCATTTCATTTCCTCTCCAGCTTCTGAGAACTGTCATCTACAATGAGCCCCACATTGTTTCCTGTCAGCACAACCATAAGATTCTATACATTTCCTCATTACCCTATGCCTCAGCCACAGCTGACTTTGTGGTATTCCAGTTTTAATTCCATTTCTCTTACAGTTTAGAGCTTGGAGTATTTAATTATATTTATGATTCATGTGAGAGCCTCTTCTGTGAATTGTTGATTCCTATTCTTATGTCCATTTCTTTTTCTATTTTATTGTGGTGAAAACATACATATCAAAACATTTGCCAGCACTACTTTTGTATTTAGGAGCTCTGGTAGCGTAGTGCCTAAGGCACTTGACTGCTAACCAGAAGGCTGGCAGTTCAAACCCACCAGCCACTCCTCAG
>NW_006922428.1:209087-218195 GCF_000298275.1 Orycteropus afer afer
CAGAGCTCCTTATATATTGGTTAGTTTAACTATATATAGCCATTAATTGTACCTCTTGCAAATTTTTCTTTGCAATTTTTCATTTAGCTTTAAGATGTTTTTAATTAACCATGCATACATCTTAATTTTTACATACATAAGTTTATCAATATATTTTCTCATGACTTCTGAATTGTATGTCATATTAGAAAGGTCTTCACCTTAAGAGAATAAAAAAATAAAATACATTCTCCCATTTTTCCTTCTTGCATATTCACGTTTTCATTTTTACATTTAGTCTTTAATCTATCTGGAATATATTTTAGTGTAGGAAGTGAGGAAGAGTTCTAATTTTAACATTTCCTAGATGAATAACATCAAATAGTCCCTTCTGCTGATGAACTGGTATGCCATGCTTTCTCATCACAGACAATAAAAATCACCAAACTGACCCCATTTCTGGTTTTGCTATGGCTGTAGGAGACTCAGAGACAAATTCATAGATAGCACAGAAAGGAATTGTACATCTACATTTAAATTTCACACTGATCTTAATCTCCTATTCTCCTACTTGCTTTATATTTTCTGTGACCCTACCTTTACCTTTCCATTTAATAGGTTATATTCTTAGCAACCTTCGAATATCTAGTGGAAATTTAAGTAGGCAGTGAATGAACAAATATAACTCACCTGGACCTCATTCATTTGCTTGTACTTCTTGGGAAAAGGCAAAGATAGAGATAAGTGTGTCAGAACTGAGGGAGGGATAGAGGTAAGAGGATGGATAAGAGAGAAAATACAAATGGATATATGAGAGACATGTTTTACCTTCTATTTCCAAGAAACACCAGCCTGAAAATGTCTACCCATTATCCAGGTAAGACATTTCACCAATGGAAGCCAGTGTATATTGGTGACTGACCAACTGTATAGAGTAAGGGTTGGTAAATTTCTTCTGTAACGTGCCAGATAGTAAATATTTTAGGATTTTCAAGCCATATGGTCACATTGCAACTACTTAACTCTGCCACTGTAGTGTGAAAGCCACTGTAGACAATACATAAATGAATGAGTATGGCTGTGTTTTGTTTTTTTTTTTTAAATATTTATTACTGAACACTAAAATTTGAATTTAATGTAATTTTCACATCACAAAATACTCTTTTTACTTTTTTCAGCCATTGAAAAATATAGATTGTATTCTTGGCTCATAGATCAAAGGAAAAAAATCAAGTATCAGCAACTGCAGGCTACCAGTTTGCTGACTCCTGATGTAGAAGTCATATGAAGTTTGTTATCAAGGATAGGTGTACAATTGTCACCTAATACTTGATTTACAATGCATGAGACAATGATAGTCTTACCAGCCCACGGAGGAGAAAGCTTGATGCCTTTGGTTAGGCAGCTTACTGGTGGAGTGGGTTGCCTTCAGGCATTAATTGGTAGAAAAGACCGGCATGAAATGGAGTAGCAGGTTGGCTGGCCCACGGAGAAAGCAAGCTGAATGCTTTGGGGGCAGGAAGATTTCCAGCGGAGTGGGTTGCCGTTGGCATTAATCGGCAGAAGTGGAGAGACTAAGGAAACAGAAGCAGAGCTACCTCCGCCTGAAAGGGTAGGACCATGGCCTTTGGGGGTGGAACCACCACAGCCCCCAAGGTTTCAGAGCAAGACCTTCACCAACTTGGTTCTGGAGTGTGGGGCTGCTCATTCATGTGAGCTAGTGGGATGGAGCCACTCTGCTGCCCAACAGTGAGGGGGCGGGGCTGCCATGCCCAAGAGGGAGAGGAATGGCCTGCCAGGCCACGGGGGTGAGGTCACCACTCAGGAACTAGGGGACTGGAGCCACCCAGTGGAGGAGACCTGTACAGATACCACCCATTGAAGACACACAGACTGGGATGGAATTCCTGCCAGCCCAGAAGGTGGGTGGGAGTGAGGGATGATTGCATCTCCGTTCACCACAAGGGTATGGGGTATAAGAATAACAAGGGGGATATCACACCTTTCCAGTCATTGGCATCCAGCATGTCCTTACGGTTCCCGGAAAGTGGAGCCTATTCTTAAGTTCCTGGAATCGGGGAGAAAGGTGTCCCTTTAAATATCCAAAATGGTCCAATGCTTGTAAACATTGGCTGCACCCTCCAGACAGGCAAAAGTCCACAGCTCAGCCTGCCTTCTTTGCTACTTCCCCTTTTATTCACCATCCACCAGAGCAGTCCTCCATGCAGTCCTTGGCTAGCAGGGCTGATTTTTAGGTTAATTCTCAGGGCCTAACACCACTTGGCAATATCCAAGCTGTCTGTGCCCTCAGGATCACTGCCAGAGCGTAGCTCCATATGTCTCCTTTTTTTGGTGTTTTCATGCAAATTCTTCTACTAGTTGGAGTTTAGTCCACTTGTATATCCTTACCTTCAAAGCTGAGGTCTCTAGGATTATCTTCTGTGTCTGTGTTAATTGGTTCCTCTTTTCTTTGTTGAAGAGAGTCTGTGCAGTCTTTCTGCCTATTCCACCATCTTACCCATCAACATTCTGTTTGCTTAAGTTTTGAGCATTTGGAAAATGAATCTTTTGCATACTAAAACACAAATTTTCTGGAAAGAGTTCTCTGATAGGGGTGGGAGCTAGAGCCACTGCAGATGAGAAATGCATGGTTTCTGGTTTCTATTCCAGAACTACATCAGGCCTGGATGTGACTAGGTTAGATGCCTCTGTTGAAAAGCTTACATGGGAAATAAATTGTTAGTCACTTCAGAGCATAAAGATAAATTAATAAAAAGCTTACACACCTAAATAAAACACATGGGACCACAACATAGATCTTGGACGGAGGACTCCAGCCACCCACCATTTCATACCCCTATTAAGCAAAGCAATTACATATAATTCTTTGCCAATTTCTGCTTTAACCCCTCAGTTATGGATTGTACACCTCAGAGCTGGAGTCATAAAAGATGAATTGTATAAGATCCGTCTGTTTAAAAACTTTTCAGTGCTCACATTCATTCCCATTACAAGGAGTCAAACCCAAATTTCCTGGGTGAAAACTCAGAATCCAAATAGATAGATCAAACAGTATATGGGCTATCTTTTCAGCAAGCCAGAACCAAAATTATTGCCCGTCTGCTTTAGTGGCCCTGCCTCTCAAATACTAGACGCTTCACTCCCGTTCTCTAACTTTGTTTATGCTTCTCGCATCCCCCAGAACCCGCCAATTCCCATTAGACTCCACCCCCACCAGCCAAGCATGCAAATAGGCGCCTAGCAGTTTCTACAACCTTCACTGCCAGACAGTCCCTGGTTCCATGATCTGCCTCTGCAGTCTTTCAGGTCTCACCAGATTCCGTAACGCCCCGCCCTTCTCTTCTTGCCTTTGGCCAGTCTTTTTGCGTTCAGGACCGCCCTTCCCCACCTGGCTATTTCATTGGCCAGCCTGCTTGCTACAACGTCCTTTATCCGCACCACCCGGAAGCCGCGGTTCGTACCAACTCATCGTTTTTATTCTCGGTGGATCTAAGGTAAGGGCCGCGTTTGAGTGCCTTTGTGTGGCGATGTCTCAGAATTGGGAGGTGCAGAAGGCAGAACTCCCAGGGTCAGATGAGCCCATTCCCACTTTGGGAAGGTGGAGATATGCTGCGCATGAGGCCAAACTGGAGTGGTCAACATGGCCTTTCCCCTCCCCAATCCTTAGGAGCTCATCATGGCGACGCCCCCAAAACGGCGGGCGGTAGAAGCCACGAGTGAGAAAGTGCTGCGCTACGAGGCCTTCATCAGTGACGTGCTTCAGCGGGACCTGCGGTGAGTGACAGCGCGGGGGCGGGACGTTTGTAATCTTCCACGTGGTGGGCGGGGCGTTTGGAGTCAGGGCTGAGCCTTCTGATTAGCCGGCGGGGCATTTGGTGCCCTGCCATTCGAGTGGGAAGGAGGAGCGACATCCAGGGTAAGATTTGACTGGGACGCGGCGTTTAGCGCGGAGGACGTGTCTGTGCATGCGCGGCCTTTGTCGCCCCTTAACGATTGAGAAGTGAGTTTCCGGAGCGTGAGTTTCAGGTTTGAATCCCAGTTCGGCTACTTGTCATCTGTGTGAGCACGTGACCTCACCTCTTTGTGCTTCATTTTTCCTCATCTGTGAAATGGGGAAGTTGATGGAGCCTACTTCATCCGGTAGTTTTTTCAGTGTGTTGGATACTTATAAAGAATTTAGCGTGAATATCTGAAACAAGCTCAATAAGTATGAAGAATAATTACTGTCACTACTAATATAACACAGTGGCTGCAACGATGGGCTCAAGTGTAGCAACTTGTGAGGATGATGCAGAACCAGGCTATTGTACATAGAATTGCTGTACAGAGGGTCGCTCTGTTGTATATAGGGTCTCTATGAGTCAGAATCGACTTGACACCTAACAACAACTAATATGACTGGGAAGTAGGGTGTTCAGAACTAATACTATGAGCATCCTAAAACAGATGAAGGATTTTTCTAGGGTGATAATGAGACATTCTGATTGGACAGAGGCATTGAGTGAGGTGCAATAATAGTAATAAATAATAGCTAACATATAAATACAGCTTACTATTTGGCAGGTACTGTTCTAAGCACTTTATAAGAAACATTTAATCTTACAACTCTTTGAGGTAATATTGTCATTATCCCTATTTTATAGATGAGGAAAATGAGTCCCAGAGAGGTTACTTAGTTGCCAAGTTCACATAGCTAGTAAAGGAGAGAACCTGGATTCAGACCCAAATAGTCTGATTGCAGAGTACAAAAATCTTAAATTCTGTACTAAAAGGTCTCTTCAGGGCATGGTGACATGAGAGTCTCACAGGGTCACGATATGAGGTATCTCAAGAGGGACAGGGTCACCTATTTGTCACCATTGGACTCTCACTCCATCAGAAAGGTGCTGGACCATCGTGACAAGGTATATGAGCAGCTGACCAAATACCTTCAACTAAGAAACGTCATTGAGCGACTCCAGGTAAAAATGCCAAGGTTGGGTACCTTTTTTTGTGGGCAAGGGAGGAAGACAGGAGAAGAATCCCCAGACCAAAACCTGTCACTAGACTAAAATCTGAGCACTGACCCCCTATCTCTTTCTCCCTGGCCCCACAGGAAGCTAAGCACTCGGAGTTATATATGCAAGTGGATTTGGGCTGTAACTTCTTTGTTGACACAGTGGTGTGAGTGTCTTCCTGCCTCTCTGAGCCTACAGAATTCAGCATCACCCTTCCTTCATTCAACAAATATTTGAGGGCATCTGCTCTGTACCAGACACTACTAGGTGCTTGGGGTGTGACAGTGAATAAAATAGCACAAAAATCCCTGCCCTCCTAGAGCCTCAATTTGGGGAAGATAGGGAAGGGGAATAAAAAAATCTTAAACTGTATGGTATGCTACATGGTGATAAGGACTTCCCCCTGCTTTGTCTAACTGCTTTTTCCTCAGCCCAGACACTTCACGAATCTACGTGGCCCTTGGATACGGTTTTTTCCTGGAGCTGACACTGGCAGAAGCTCTCAAATTTATTGATCGTAAGAGCTGTCTCCTCACAGAGTAAGTTCCTTACATGAGTATTGTGTCGAAATCACCACCATTATCAATACCCTTCTCCCTCTCCCCATAGCTGCCTAGGATGATATTTAGGGACCATTTTCCCTCCTCAGGAGCTCTGGTGGCACAATGCCCAAGGTTTTTGACTACTAACCAGAAGGTTGGTGGTCCAGACCCACCAGCTGCTCTGTGGAAGGAAGATGGGGCAATCGACTTCCGTAAAGATTACCACCTCAAAAACCCAATGGAATTGACTCTATGGCAGTGAGTTTGGTATTTTGGGGGTCCCTTCTCAGAGCTGGGGCTGTGGAATATAGAGATACAAAACAGCCCCAGGCACAGCACATAATAAATGATCAATATAGTCTTTTTATCATTCGTCAGACATGTGATAAGAGTTATATATTACACATGTTAGGCTTTTTTTTTTTTCTTAAAGTGACAGGGAAATAGACCATCATTGAATCATGGATAGAGCTTCTTTTTAACTTATGGAAATTTTCAAGAATACACTGTCCTCATCACCCAAGGTGGCCCTGGTGACCCAGTGGTTAAAGTGCTTGGTTGGTGGTTTGAACCTCCTAGCCACTTTGCCAAGAAAGAAGTGGGAATCTGTTTCTGTAAAGATTTAGAGTAGGAAACCCTGTCAGACATTTCTACTCTGTCCTGTAGAGTTGAGTTTGGACCAATACACTTAGATTAACAACATTTCAAAAATGATCTGAAATTCCTTCTTTATTCCTACATTTATTTCTTCTAGAATTGCCACCCTTATGGTTTCCATAATTTTTCGCTTTTCAAACCTTTCCAAATTTTAGTCTTAGACCCAAAAGAGCCTAAGATCCACTGAGATTTAGAAATCTCAGTGATCAGACTAATTGGTGAATAGTATAGTAAAGAGCTTTCATGGGCTAACACAATTCTGAATTGGTGGTCTAGTTTTTTATAACAAAGCTTTGCTTGTTATCAGTGGATTCCTGAGCCTTTCTAATAGATTTTAATTTTTGAGACTTGATTTCTTTCCCAAAAATGATGTATATGTCAGTGCCTGAACCCTTTCCTGGTGTCTCTCTGTCTCTGTCTCTCTGTCTCTCTCTCTCTCTCTCTCTCTATATATATAGTCCTCATCTAGTAATATGACTAAAAATGTGACTGAATCTTACTACTTTCTTATAATTAGTAGGGACTACCTAAAAACTTAATTTTTCTAGGAGATGAGAATTTGAGTCTGTGTAGCTGGCTCTCCTCTTTAATATACTTGGTTAATTTGTCATCTTGGGACATACTTTGCACTAACTTTCTTTCTGGTTATTTTATGTAACCTGAACTGCCTGTCAGTCCTTCCTGTTCTTAGTATATTTCTTTGTATGGGGATGGAATGGAGGGGGTCAGAGCATCTTTGTATATTCTTTCCCGATTACACAGAAAGAAGTGAGTTCATATCCACACCTTATAAACAGACATGTAATTAAAAGAAGAAACAGAACAGCCATAGGTATGAAATCAATAGTAATAAATTACACATACCCCTTTTGTGTTACAGCTAGCATTTTGTGAAATTTATATTCACTTTTTTTCCTTTTATTTTTTATGAACTCATAGCTTTCATGGTTTCAGTTTGTACCAATTAACTAGGTTTTTTTTCTCTTTTGATATTCAGATTGAGCTGATCAAGATCATTTCTCTTTTCTTTGAGCACTACTTTAGATATTCTTCAAAGCATTCTTGCTCTCTGACAGCATCATCATGCTCCATTGATTTTCTGACTCTAAACATAGACTCCTTCCTCTTTTGAGGACTTCAGGTTATTTTGATGGATTGGTCATTCACTTATTCATTCAACATGTATTGGGTGCCTACTATGTGTCATTCATCATTCTAGTTCCTGAAGATACAGCAGGGAACAAAATAGACCTAGATCTTAATCCCTGCTCTCATGCAGCTTACATTCTATTAAGGAAAAATAGACCATAAACGAATATATAGTATGTTAGCTGTTGACAATGCAATGGAGAAAAAACATGGACTAGATACAGGAAATGTTGCCTGAGATGGAGCAGTTTTGTGATTTAAAATATTAGCATGGATGTGGGGTGGGAAAGAAAGGAAGGAGTTAAGGTTTTTAGCTTAAGCAACTGGCAGTATGGAGTTGCCATTATCTGAGATGGAGAAGATAGAGGAGGAGAAGATTTGGAGAGGAAGATCAGAGTTCAGTTTGGGACATGTTAAGTGTGAGATGCTTATTAAACATTCATGTGCATTTTTTGAAGATGGATTGAAACTCCAAGACTGGAGTTTAAGAGAGAGGTCTAGGGTGGAAATATCAATTTGGGAGACATTGACATAGAGATGAGTTTGTATTATTTTTTCCAATTTAACATTCTATGTTATTGCCCTCTACTTACAGTGTTTAGTTTCATTTACTTCTAACACTGACTCCTACCTTGACAGCACAATAAAATCTACATTCCTTATCATGATATCAAGACCCTGGGTGATCTAGCGCCTCCTTACTTCCTGGACCTTTTTCCTTCCACCATTCCTTTAATTCCTAATACGCTGGTCTACTGACTGCACGTCAAGTAGCCCTTTCCTGAGACTTGGCCTTTTTGTGAACAGACCCTCCCACTGCTTAACTCTTACTCATTACTCACTTATTACTCATTCTTCATTTTTCAGGAGGACCTTCATTTACCTTTTGTATCAATTAGAATTCTTTTGGGTGAGACCTGATTCAAACTAGTGAAATGTACTGGCTTATGTAACTCAGCTATCTAGGGTCCAAGTGGTTTCAGGCATATTTGATCCAGGGCTCAAATGATTTGACCAGAATTGTTTCTATGCTTACATCCCTGTTTTTCTCTCTCAAAGGACTCAGCATTTTTTCACCATAGCATTTAATGACATTCATTTAGTTGCTTAATCTCTCTCTCCCCCAGGTTACTATAAAGTCTTACAAAGACAGAAACTTTCTCTGTTTTGTCCACTCCTGTATATCTACATGCACTTTTCCTTCCTTCAATAACTATGCCTGACACAGCAGGAACTCAGCGTGTTTTGGTGATTTTAAAGGAAGGGTCTGAAATAGCATGTCAAGCCATTTAGCTACGGAAAGGAGTAAATTATATGGAGTGGTGAGGGCCCTATGGAGTTTGGTGAATTTGTTGTTGTTGTTGTTAAGTGCCATTGAGTCGTCTTCAACTCATAGCGACCCTCTACATAGCAGAACAAAACACCGCCTGGTCCTGAGCCAACTCCATGATTCTTGCTACATTTGAGCCCATCACCACCCATCAGTCCACCTCGTTGAGGGCCTTCCCTTCTTTCATTGACCCTACACCTTACCAAGTATGACATCCTTCTCCAGGAAATGGTCCCTTCTGACAACATGACCAAAGTAGGTGAGATGAAGTCTGGCCACTCTCGCCTCCAAGGAGCATTCTGGCTGCACTTCCTCCAGGACTGACCTGTTAGTTCTTTTAGCAGTCCATTGTACTTTCAGCATTCTTTGCCAACACCACAGCTCAAAAGCATCAACTCTTCTTTGGTCTTCCTTATTCATTGTCCAGCTCTCA
>NW_006922428.1:219454-220167 GCF_000298275.1 Orycteropus afer afer
TTGCCCTTGAACAGTGAGTAGCTTAAGCAAATGGAAGAAATGACAGGATAAAAGAGCTGAACAGAAGATTTCAAAGAGCAGCTCGAGCAGACAGAGCCTATTACTATAACGAAATGTGCAAAGACCTGGAGTTAGAAAATCAAAAGGGAAGAACACATTCAGCATTTCTCAAGCTGAAAGAACTGAGGAAAAATTGGTGAATTTAGGATGCATGATTCTCAAACTTTTGGACCTCTGATAGTGGGAGTGGCTTTTCACAAGCTCCCAGGCGATTCTGTTATAAATATTTCTTGAACCACACTTTTAGAAACAGTACTAAAGTGGTACCCATCTGCAGCTCTGTGCCATTTTTTTTTTTAAATAGCGCTCTCTTGACCCTGCTCCTGGCACGTAGGTGGCAAATAGTTGGGTTCATGCAGTACTGGAGGGCTATGAAAGGGCAGACAGGAATGTATTGCCAAAGTTGTGATAATATGATAAGCATGGACTCTGAATTGAAGCAGATATGCTAGCAGGAGTGTTTGAAAGGCTAATGAGGAAGTGGACCAGCAGGGGTTATCTAGGCGTTGTGAGAACAAGTTGCCTGGGTAGCTCCTTTGAACTGGCTGCCATGCTGACTGGTGTTGGAAATCAGGCTGTTGAATTCATTCTTTGGAAGTAGAACAGTTTTTCAGGGTAATGTTTTTTTGTTTAAAATTTTTATTGTGATTTGG
>NW_006922428.1:221454-224706 GCF_000298275.1 Orycteropus afer afer
CAAAAGCACTGCAGAGCAGCTGGTGAGTTCAAATTGCAATCCTTTCAGTTAGCAGACAAGTACTTAAACCAGTGCACCACCAAGGCTCTTTCAAGGTCTTTAATAGGCATCTCAAATTTAATATGTCCAAACAAATTCTTGATCTTCCTTCCCTCCACCAAACTTGTGAGCCCACAGTCTTCTCAGTAGATGGCATCTCTAGTTTACCAGTTACTTAGGCCTGAGTGTCATCCTTGACTCCTCTCTGTCACACCCAACATCTTATCCTTTGGCAAATCCCATTGGCTATACCTTCAAAATCCCAAATCCAATCATTTCTAATCACCTCAAGTGTGGCATCTCTCACCTGGACTATTACAATAGCCTCCTTACTGGACTTCCTGTGTCTGTACTAGCTCTCCTTATTCCCAGTTAAATTCTTCACTAAATAACCAGATGGGTCTTCTTAAAACCCAAGTCAGTTCATACCCTTCTCTGCTCAAAACCTTACCATGGCCTTGTAGGCTCTACCCAGTCCAAACCACCTCTTCCCCTTTACCTCTGTGACCTCACCTCTTAACTCCCCTTTCTCTTATTCTTCTCACCACCTTGGCCTCTTTGCTGTGCCTCTGACATATCAGGCGCACACCCATCTCAGCACTTTTGTATTTGTTGTCCCTACCATGTGGAATACTTATCCTCCATATGTCCACGTGATTTGTTTCTTCACTTTAAGACTGCTCAGATGCTTCCCAATACAGCCATCCTTGAGCACTCTAAAATTTCAGCCCCCCACTTCTATACTCCTTAGGTTCCCTCTTTTTTTTTTTCCATTGCACTTATAACCATCTAAGGAACTTTGGTGGCACAGCAGGTAAGGCATTTGGCTGCTAACTAGAAGGTCAGTAGTTCAGACCCACTGGCTGCTTTGTGGGAGGAAGATGAGGCAATCTACTTCTGTAAAGATTTACAGCCTTGCAAGGTTGTGGTCACGGCTTGGTCACAGCCAGCTACCCAGAGAGACTGAGCAGTTGAAACTGTGGGCTTGGGACCATAGTCTCAGGGGACATCAAGCTCAATTGGCATAACATACTATACAAAACACTGTTCCATCTCCTACTTTGGTGAGTAGCGACTGGGATCTTCAAAGCTAGCAAGCTGCCATCTAGATGCAACAATGGGTCTCTCCTCATCTAGAGCAAAGAAGAATGAAGAAAACCAAAATTCATGGAAACAGTCCGAGCGACTGGTACACCATCTGATCTGCAGCCTGTATAACTATGAGACCAGAAGAATTGGATGGTGCCCAACCACCACTGTCATCCATGTGGAAAGGGACCTATCTAGGAGATCCTTGATAGAGAGGGAGAACAATGTGGAACAAAACTCAAAATAATTTGGAGGAAAAAAAAAGGGGGGAGACCAGGTTTGCTGGTCTGATAGAGCCTGGTGGAACCACTGAGACTATGGTCCCTAGCTGCCCTTCAGGTCTGGAATTGAACCCACACCCGTGGTTTCCAGCCAAACAAAAGACAGGCATATGAGTTGAACATTTACCTGAGGTAGATACACTCCTTGGAGAGAATAATCATGGGAGAAAGAAGGGCTGCTTATGCACAGGGGGCAGGAGTGCATGGAGGGATGGACACTGGGAAGAGGTAACTATGGGGAGGAAGTGGGAGGGGAGCTGTTGCATTGTGGTAAACTGTGGTCAATGTCATTAGACAAAGTGTATGTGAACTGCTGTATGGAAAGTGAATTTGCTCTGCAAATCTTCACCCAAATCACAAATAAATAAGATTTACAGCCTTGGAAGCTCAGTAGGGGTCGCTGTAAGTCAGAATTGACTCAATGGCAGTGGGTTTGGTGTTTTTGGTTTCATAACCATCTGACATACTGTATATTTTATTCCATTATTATTTGTCTGTCTCCCTTAATAAGACTGAGAGCTTCACGAGGCTGGGATGTTTTTTAATAAATGAGGTTCAGATATTGGGATCGGACAGTGTTTCATTCTTTGCATGGGGTCGCTATGAGTCAGAAATGACTCGACGGCACCTAACAACAACAACAACAAGATGTTGGCCAGGTCAACTGCCCTGCTCCTTCAGAGGATATTGGTAGGTCTTGAAGTGATGAGAAACAGTCACTGTCATAATCGTATGTGGGGTCCACCTTGCCCTTTCTTGTTTCTCTTCTCCAGGCACAGCAACAGCCTTACCAAGGACTCCATGAATATCAAGGCCCATATTCACATGTTGCTAGAGGTGAGAAAAGCTCACTCCATTCCCAAACTTATCTAGAGATGTTTAGGGTGGCAAATTGAGGGAGAGAGCCAGAGAAGGGAAGGACTTTCTTTCCTGCTAAAAGGGAGCCAAACTGGAGGTGGGCCTATTCTGAGGAAGGGAAGGTCAGAGCAAGCCTAGGGTGGGGCTTAGTCCCAGACTGTTCAAACTCTTCTGTCCTCTTTTTCAGGGGCTTAGGGAGCTACAAGGCCTGCAGAATCTCCCAGAGAAGCCTCATCACTGACTTCCTGTCCCCCTCCCCGAATATTAAAGAGCCTGAATATCTTTGAGTCCCATGGCCCTTCTTTTTACCTTTAACCCTTGCTGGTTGCTAAGGTGCCCTGTTTCTAGCGCACAAGGTTAGTAGGAAGCCCAGAACTGCGGACTTGTCTAAAGTGCCCAGAAATCCCGCCTCCAGCCTGTTGCCTGGCAGCATTTGCCACTTGCCTTTCTGTTCTGCTCGCTCTTCTGTTGCCTTGGCAACCTGACACCACCCCACCACCCCGCTTCACCATTCCTTCCATTCCTTTTCCTGCCCATCAGGCTTCCAGTTGCCATACAGATGGGCCAATACAGGGTGGAGATTTCTTCCCAGGGCAATCATTCTTTCACTCTTGCCTTTATGGTTTACCCTTCTATGTCCCAAACATTTCTCTGGTACCCTAATTACACCTACACCCCATTCGGCCCAATCTTGTCCCCAACCCTGCTTCTAAATGGTTCTAGCTTCCGCCAATAGGTGCAGAGCCAGGCCTCTCCCCCCCCCACCCACACACACACCCTGTGTCCTGCCCCTATTCTAGGTTGAGTCTGGCTTCTGCCAATCAACGTAGTGCCAGGTTCCGCCCTTTTATAATTGGTTGCAGCTCGACTCATCCCTCTTCATAGGCTTTAGTTTCTGCCACTCAGCGCTGGGTTGTGTGTATAACAGCAGTTCTGCCTTCCTACCGCCCCTTCGTTCTAAATTAGTCTTTTCTAACCAATCAGT
>NW_006922428.1:224806-231469 GCF_000298275.1 Orycteropus afer afer
GAGGTACCACCCCCTTGGTGTTTTGGCAGCTGTCTAGGAGTTCCTCATCCGCCAATCAATATAAAGCAGGACCCACCATCCCCTCCCTACATCCTTAGAGACTCTCTTCCAACAATCCCATTTAGGCCAATCGGGGCGGGGTTAGAGCCCGCAGAAATTTGTCAACTGCCCACGGTCTAGCAGTTCTTGAGCCAATCAGAGCGGGGCACCGCGAGCTGAGCACACCCCCTTGGGATCAGGCTGTTGTCCCCCATCCATCAGTTCTCTTTGGACCAATTACAGTATAGCTCTGCGAGGCAGGACTCGCCTCCTCACCCCCCTAAAGCCGCTCTTTCTACCCGTAATGCTTGGGCCAATCAGCGAGCGGCAGGACGCTCAGCTCCGCCTCTGAGGGCCCACGTGAGCGGTGGGGACACGCAGGGGCGGCTTCTAGGTGCCGCTGCCGCTGCCGCGCCGTCACCGCCACCACCGCCGCCTCGGAGCCGGGGCCTGGGGGGCGGTGGGGCCGCGCATGGAGCCCCCGCCCCCCGGAGCTGCCAACGCCGCCACCGCCGCCACCGCGCTGCGCACAGGTGAGCCCTGGGCCTGGAGGATTTGGAGGGGGGGAGGACTCTGTGACCCCACGTATCCTTCCCGCCCCCGCGTGGGGGATGTGGCTTGTCCCGTGGCCTGATGGTGTACGATTCTTCCCTCCACCACCACAGCTGGTGGACCTGCCTGTGGCATTGTCCCCTCCCTTCGCCTCTTGTAGTGAATCTGACCATGGCCTAACTGCCCCCCCCATTTTATAATGGATCAGTCTGCGTGCTTGCATTTTTCCCCATCCCAACTTTTAGTGGACCCGTCCAAGGTCTTGCCCCCACCGCCACTTACAGAGGATCAGTCAGTGGCATTGGCCAACCCACATGGTGAGTCTGAGTGCTTGTATTTCACCTGCCCTCAACTTTTGAGAGACCAGTCTTTGGCCTTATTTATTCCACCCTTCCTGTTCCTTGTAGTGGATCAATCTGTAGTGTTGTACCCCCCCCCCCCGCATCTATCTATAATAGTGAGTCAGTCTGTGAGTTTGTATTCCTGCCTCCTCCAATCCCCCAATGCATCAGCCTATGGCTTTCCCCCCTTCTCATTCTATAGTGGATTAGTCTATATGCTTGTTTTCACATCTCACTATTCATCAGTCCATTGCCCTCTCTTTTCTCCTTTTTTTGTAGACTATTAGTCGGAGGGCTTTTCGTTTCCTTTCAGTAGTTCAGTCTAGTACTTTATCTCTCCCCATTTCCAGTATCCCAATCCGTGGCCTTGTCCCTCTCTCCTTTTAATCAGTCTATGTTGTTGTTGTTGTTATATGCCGTCGAGTCGGACCTGACTCATAGCGACCCCTGCTTGGGTTTCCGAGGCAGTATCACTATGGAAGTAGATTGCCCAATCTTCCTTCCGAGGAGTGGCTGGTGGGTTTGAACCGCCAGCCTTCTGATTAGTAGTCAAGTGCCTTAGGCACTATGGTGTTTCTCCCTCTCCACTGTAGGGCATCAGTCAATGAGCTTTTCTGCTCCCCTTCCCCCAACAGAGGAGTCCGTGGCCTTATTTCCCTCCTTCCTTTCTGGTAGAATTGTCCAGTGGCCTTCCTTCTATCTGTGTACTTGCACTCACACCCCTTACCCCATATACCCTCCCATGAGTTCAATGCTTTATAACCCCTCTCCCAGAGGGTTCGACCTGTGTGCTTTTACTTTCCACCTCCTTTCCTTGTGGTGGATCAGTCTGTGACCTTCCCTTCCAACCCCCTCTAATAGTGGATCATCCTGTGTGCTTGTTGAACCCAGCTCCTTTTTTTTTTTTATAATTGTGATTTTGGTGAACGTTTACAGAGCAAATTCACTTTCCATACAGCAGCTCACATACACTTTGTCTCATGACATTGACTACAATTTACCACAATACAACAGCTCCCCTCCCACTTCCTCCCCATAGTTACCTCTTCCCTGTGTCCTTCCCTCCCATGCGCTCCTGCCTGCCAAGCTGTCTCCCTGTGCATACACAGCCCTTCTATTCTCCCATGATGATTGATCTGTCCAAGTCTATCTACTTAATGTAAACATTCAACTCCAATGCCTGTCTTTTGTTTTGCTGGAAGCCATAGGAGTGGGTTCAATTCCAGATCTGAAGGGGAACTAGGGGCCATAGTCTCAGTGGTTCCATCAGGCTCTATCAGACGAGCAAACCTGGTCCTTTTTTAAAAATTTCAAATGATTTTGAGTTTTGTTCCGCATTGTTCTCCGTATTTCCAGGATCTCCTACATGGATCCACCTCCGAGTGGTTGACAATGGTAGCCAGGCACCATCTAGTTCTTCTGGTCCCATAGTCATATAGGCTGAGGATTGCACAGTGTACCAGTCACTTGGATGAAGCCAGGTCTTTTTCACTCTTGATCACACCTCACACACTCTTAACCACCAAGACATTCTACCTTACTACAATAAATGAATACATTATTAGTGATAATAATAATAATTGGAGCTATTATTTATTGAGCACATATTATGTACCAGTAATGCTTTGTCTTAATGAGCTCATTTAATCTGCAGCACAACCCCATGAGATAAATATCGTTACCCTCACTTCACAATTGAGAAAACTAAGGCATAGGGAGGTTAAATAAGTTACTCAAAGGTTACCCAGAAGTACCAGGTTGGGCTGCCCCTGAGGACACAGGAAATGTTTGAGGCACCCCGCTCACCTCATCCCACTGTACAGAGTCCACTCCATAAAAACCAAATTAGTTCCCATCTCCAAGGTTTTGCTTTTGCTGTTCCCTCTGCCTGCAGAGCTGTCTCTGTTCTATACCTTGTGTCAGCACCCACCCACCCCCAATCCCTGCAGCTATGTAACCTTAGTATTTTAACCACTTTCTCTATGTACCTGTTTCTTATTTATAAAAGGTGGGTAATTGGAACTAGAGCCCCCTCCAGTATATATAAAGAATACCTGTGAGTTAATAGCAATAAAACATGGCCTCACCTCATATACCTCCACCCTCTTGCTAACTCTGCTTCAGCTACACTGGCCTCCTCCTCACTGGTCCTCAAATACACCAGGCCTCTGCATTAGCTGTTTTCTCTGCTGGGAACCCACTACCCCCAGATAACTGCATGGCTCCCTTCAGGCCTCTGTTCATATGTCAACCTCACAGTGAGGCCTTCCCTGACTATCTTGTTTTAAAAGAGATACTCTGGACTCATACCAACAGCAGGGCTCAGGCCCCTTTTCTGCTTTATTTGTCCTTTTCCCTGTTATCACTATCTGATACACTGTATCATGTACCAGTTCACTGTGTTTATTCTGTATCTCTCCATTAGAATGGGAGTATCATAGGGCTTAAAATGTTTATCTGCTTATTCACAGCAGTGCCTCTAGCCCCTCAAAATGTAACTGGTATGTAGCATGTGGTTAATAAGAATTTGTTACATGAATGAATGGAAAAAAATAAAACTCAAGACAAGTCAAGGTAGGGGACCCATGGAGATGAAAAGGGGATATGAGAGCTAGTTAGTTGGGACTGTTCATTCTGCAAACTACTGAGCACCGACTGAATACCAGGCACTCTTCTAGGTGGAACAAAATAGGCAGAAATCCCTGCTCTTGTGGAGCAGACATTTAGTTGGAGAGGAGACAGACTATCTAAACGAACAAGTAAGTAAAATTAGATAGTATATTAGAGAAGTGCTAAGGAGAACAATATGAACTAGGGATGGTAGAAGGGAGTACCGGGGTGGTTTAAATCTTAGGGTAGCCAAGGCAAGCCTTACTTGGAAGGTGACATGGAGGAGGAGGGAGTGACATAAGATGGGCTAACATTTGTTGAGTACCTGCCATATGCCAATGAAGCTTTTCTAAGTCCTTTACATGTTTAATCCTCACAAAAGCCTTTGAGAGTAAGTGTATTTTTGAGAGTAAAATATCTCCATTTTACAGATGAGGAAACAGAAAGAGGTTAAGTAACTTGTTCAAGGTCACAGAGCTGGAACAGGAGAGGAATATGAGGCTGAACAGTCAGAGAACCAGATTTGGAAGGGCACATTGGATAGAGGAAGAGCTAATTCTTCCTGGGGAGGAACCAGACCTTGATGGTTGTATAATAAAGGGTCCGTCAGGTACAGGAATGCAGAAGGGCACTCCTGGCAAGGAGAACAGCACATGCATATCCTCAGAGGTTGGAATTCTTCCTGGTACGTTAGGGGAACTGTGGATAGTTCAGGGTGGTCACAGTGTAGCTTGCCAAGCTTATGCCCCCTCGGAGCCTTTATGCATGGTGTTTCTTCTGCCTGGAGCACTATTCCTATAGACATTGCCCTGGCTTGCTACCTCCCTCCTTCAGTCTCTGCTCAGACCTCCCCAGGGAAACCATCCCTGATCACCCTAGTATGACAGTCACCCTCTAGGTTCCCTTAATATTGTGGTGGTGTTGTAAGGGTTTAGGATTGCTAACTGGAGCCAAACTGCTTGGGTTAGATTCCCAGCTCTGCCAAATTCCAGCTGTATGACCTTGAGCAAGTTCTCTGTGCCTCCAATTCCTCATCTGGAAAATGAAGAGAATAATAATACCCATGCTGTATTTCTGGTTTGAGGATCAAACGAGTTAAATGATTACAACATCATGCAGCACATAATAAGGGCTGTGTGACTGGTTGCAGTTTTAAAATTAATATTATTCATAGCATACACATAAGTGTCTAATAAGCATCTGAAGCTGGCCAGCTCCAAAAGTGACCTGGTCTCCCCCCAAAACCTGCTCTCCCATAGTGCGCCCCATCTCAACTGATCACAACTCTATTCTTCCAGATGATCAGGCCAAAAACCTAGAGTTATCTTGGACTCCTCTCTCTTGTTACTGTCCCCCCCCCCCATCCTATCTGTAAGCAAATCCTGTTGTCTCTGCCTTCATTATTTTAACCAAAATTCCAGTACTTCTCACCAATTCCACCATCTCTCACTTGGACTATTGCAGTAGCCTCGTGAGCCCCTACAGTCTGTTCTCCTCACAACATTAAGAGGGGTCCTGTTAAATCCCAAGTCACAGCACATCACCCCTCTCTCTGTTCTCAGTCCTCTCATGGCTCCTTTCTCATTCAGAGTAAAAGCCAAACTCCTTACAATGCCTGAAAAAGTTTTAGTCTGATCCCTTGTTACCTGTCTGTTCTCATTGCCTACTACTCTTCCCCTCACTCATTCCACTCCAGCTTCCTATAACATGTCAGACGCTCTCCAACCTTGGGTCCTTTGATATTAGCTCTTCCCTCTGCCTGTATCACTGTTCCCCCAGATATTCCCAAGCTTGATTCCTTCACCTCTTTCAGGTCTTTGCTCAAATGTCACTTCTTCAGTGACTATACTGCCTAGATTACCCTTTAAAAATTACCCCTTCCCTGCTTTATTTTTCTCCATAGCTCTTATCACCATCTACATTCTTTTTACTTGTTTATCTTATTGTTCTTTTGTTTGTCTTCCTCACTGAAATAGGAATTCCAGTAGAGCAGAGATTTTTCTCTATTATGTTCACCGCTATATCCCCAGCAGCTAGCCCACAGTAAACCCATTCCCGTTGAGTCAATTCTGACTCATAGTGACCCTACAGGACAGAGTAGGACTGCCCTGTAGGGTTTCCAAGGCTGTATTCTTTTACAGAAGCAGCAGTACTCAATAAAATAGGAGCTCTGGTAGTGTAGTGCCTAAGGCTACCTGACTGCTAACCAGAAGGCTGGCGGTTCAAACCCACCAGCCACTCCTCAGAAGGAAGGTTGGGCAATCTACTTCCGTAGTGATACTGCCTCAGAAACCCAAGGAGCGGTCGCTGTGAGGTCGCTATGAGTTGGGTCCGACTCAAGGCACATAACAACAACAAGTGAATGAGATAAGAAAAGTAAACATAGTTGAGTAAGGCAAATCACTGGAGCTCTTATTAGGGGTCAACTGGGAGATGTGATAATAAATAAAATGCAAAACCCTGTGTGCTAGTGAGACTTGGAACAAACCATCAAGTTTCACTTAACTGATAAAGTTCCATTGTAGCTGAAAGAGAAATTGGTACAGTTGCCTATTTGGGCCACCAGGAGTCACACCAAACTCTTTGCACCTCTGAAACAAGTGGGCATTGAAATGAACACAGTGAGATAGGACTGTCTATTCTGGACGCTGTTCATATTCATAGCTTTATAACTTGTGTAACTGCCTAAAACTGTCTCTCCTGAATGAACTTTTAAAGAACAAGGACATGCAGATTAAATAATCCATCTGTAAATAATAGAGGGAGATTCTTCAAAACTGTCTGATTTGGAAGGTTTTATTCTTTATTTTTGTTGTTATTATTTAGAGCAGCTTTAAGTTTATAGAAAAAATGAGCAGAAAGTGCAAAGTTCCCATATAATCCTCCCCCCCCACACACACACACACAGTTTCCCCTCTTAGTAACATCTTGCATTGGTGTGCTACATTTGTTACAACTGATGAACCAATACTGATACATCTTCATTAACTGAAGTCTATAGTTTACATTACAGTTCACTCTTGGTGTTGTACATTCTATGGGTTTTGACAAATGCATAATGTCATGTGTCCACCATTACAGTACCATACAGCATAATTTCATCATCTTAAAAACCCTTGTG
>NW_006922428.1:233109-234585 GCF_000298275.1 Orycteropus afer afer
CTATCTAGCAGTGTTCCCTCCCCTCCCCTCCCCTCCCTGGTAACCAATAAAGAAAGTTTCCTTCAATATATAAACCTTTCCTTGACTTTTCACAATAGTGGACTAATACTGTATTTGTCCTTCTGAGATTGATTTATTTCACTCAGCATAATTTCCTCCAAGTTCATCCACTTTATGTGGTGTTTTGCAGATTCTACGTTATTCTTTAGGGTTGCATAGTATTCCACTATGTGTATGTACCATAGTTTGGTTATGCATTCTTCTATTGATGGCCACCTGGGTTGTTTCTATCTTTTTGCTGTTGGTAAATAGTGCTGTGATGAACATGGGTGTGCATATATCTGTTCTTGTCCTGGCTCTTACTTCTTTTGGATAGATAACTAGTAATGGGATTGCTGGGTCAAATGATATTTCTAATTCCAACTTTTTAAGGAATCGGTATACTGCTTTCCACAGTGGTTGTATCATTTTACAGTCCCACCAGCAGTGTACGAGAGTCCCAGTCTCTCCACATCTTTGCCAGCATTTGTTATTTTCTGTCTTGTTGAACTTTGCTTCTAGTGCTGGGGCAAGATGTTATCTCCTTATTATTTTGATTTGCATCTCTCTCATGGCTAATGATCGTGAACATTTCTTCATGTGTTTGTTTGGCTGCCTGGATATCCTCTTTGGTGAAGTGTCTATTCTATCTTCTACCCATTTTTTTTTTAATTGTGCTTTGGGTGTAAATTTACAGAGCAGAATTTGCTTTACATTCACCAGTTCATGTACATTTGGTTTCACTCTCTGATTACCATCCCCAACCCTAACCCACTCTCCTTTTCTCCCTCCCCTGTGACCCCCCCACCCATCCCCTACCCTTCTTAGTTATGTACTGCTGTCTGTCTTTTTGTCCATGTGAATGCTACCCCTCTAGTGGCCCGTGTTTGATTGCTCCAAGGGATGTATCTCCATAGAGTACGTGGGAGCATCACCCTGGGTTAGGTGTTCTGCATGTAAGTCTTTCTACTCTTGGGCTGAGAGCCAGTCCTTGGGAGTGAGTCCTATCCCAGGCCATAAGGGTATCCCAGGGCCATAGTCTTGGCGGTCCCACCAGACTCTATCCGACTAGTAATTCCTGTTGTTATTGTGTTTTTGAATTTTGTTCCACATTTTTCCTCCCACTCTATCCACAATCTGCAGTTTTGATCCCTTCCCTAGTGATTGGTATTAATAGCTGGGCACCATCTAGTTCTTTTGGTCTCAAGGTCCATCATATCCTAGGTTCTGTGCATTTTTTAACTGGATTGTCTTTTTGTTGTTGAGGTGGAGTTTTCTAAAATTTTAGAGATAAGTCTCTTGTCAGATATATTATTGCTGAATATTTTTTCCCAATCTGTAAGTTCTCTTTTTACTCTTTTGGAGAAGTCTTTTGAAGCACATAAAAATTTAATTTTTAGAAGGTCCCATTCATCTAGTTTATCTTCTGCTGTTTGT
>NW_006922428.1:235310-249059 GCF_000298275.1 Orycteropus afer afer
GCAGCATAGTGCCTACGGCACTTGATTGCTAATCAGAAGGCTGGAGGTTCAAACCCACCAGCCACTCCTTGGAAGGAAAGTTGGGCAATCTACTTCCATAGTGATACCGCTTGGAAACCCAAGGAGGGGGTCGCTATGAGTTGGGTCCAACTCAACTTCACATAACAACAACAACATTGTAAATGGTAATGATTTCCTTATTTCTTTTTCAGCAATCTCTTTGCTGGTGTAGAGGAATCCAACTGATTTTTATATGTTGATCTTGTATCCTGCCATGATGCTAAATCTCTCAATTAGTTCCAGTAGTTTTTTTGTTGAGTCTCTTGGGGTTTCTATGTATAGGATCGTATCATGAGCAAATAGGGATAGTTTTACTTCTTCCATACCAGTTTGGATGTCTTTGATTTCCCTTTCTTGCCTTATTGTCCTGGGTAGGACTTCTAGTACTATGTTGAATAGAAGTGGTGATAGAGGGCATCCTTGTCTGGTTCCTGTTCGAAAGGGGAATGGTTTCAGTCTCTCTCCTTTGAGAAGAATGTTGGCTGTTGGTTTTGCATAGATGTCCTTTATTATGTTGAGAAATGTCCCTTCTATTCCTATTTTGCAAAGAGTTTTTATCAGGAATGAGTGTTGGATTTTATCAAATGCCTTTTTTGCATCAAGTGATATGATCATGTGGTTCTTTTCCTTTTATTTATGTGATGGAAGATGTTGATTGTTTTTCTAATGTTGAAACATCCTTGCATACCTGAGGAAGGTTTTATTCTTAACCCAATGATCCTAGCCATCTGGACAGTTGACTGATTAAAAAGCTCATTTTCCTAAGGAATAGGAAGCCTATCCATGTTTATTTCCTATTTGCTCTCAGGGAAAAGGGCAGAACTACAGGGAGAATCCTGTTCTCTGTAGACATGATGAGAGGGAGCAGGCAGTGTGAGGGGTTGTTTAGCTTCATGGTTAAGAGTTTAGACAACTAGTACCTGATTTCTGGGTTTAAATCCTGGCTCTGCCACTTATAGCTGTGTGATTTTATACTGGTCATTGAGATAGCCAGTGCCTCAGTCTCCTCCTCTATAAATTAGGGAGGGAAGAATGAGTCAGTACCTATGGAAATAACGGTACAAGTCTACATTCCCTTATCCAAAACCCTTGGTGCCAGATGTGTTTCAGAATTTAGAATTTTTAGATTTTCAGAAGGTAATATGATGTAAATACACATGTTACATAACACTCTTAGTAGATTCTGTAATCAGCCATGTTCATATTTCTACATATGTATGCAGAAATGAATGAATATTCACACTAAGTAAAGATCAGAGAGAGCTTGTTTAATTTCAAATCAGCTCTTGATTCCAAAGAAGTTACAAAGAAGCTTTTCATCTTTGGAGATTTTTGGATTTTGAAATAGCAGCTAAAGAATCACGAACAAATTAAAAAAAAAAAAAAAAAAAAACCTCACTGCCATCAAGTCGATTCAATTCATAGACCCCTCCTTGGGTTCCTGAGGTGGTATCTCTATGGAATTAGATTGTCCAGTCTTCCTTCTGAGGAGTGGCTGGTGGGTTTGAACCACCAGCCTTCTGGTTAGCAGCCTTTTAGAGCTTTCTAGTCCAGGAATATTATAATCTACATAGTAACTATGAACTAGTTTTTATTATTATCTCTACAGATAAGAATGTTATTATCCCTGGTTAGGGCCTTTTGGGAGCCTTTTATAGCCTCCTAATCCAGGAATATTATAATCTACATAGTAACTATGAACTATTTTTTATTTTTATCTCTACAGATAAGAACGTTGTTATCCCTCTTTTACAGATGAGAAAAAAATGAGGTACAAAGAGGTTAAAGAATATGCCCACAGTCACACCACTAATAAGTGGCAGAACCAAGAATCAAACCATGGCAGTCTGCCTCTTGAGCAGGACTCTAGAGAACATCACTTTGAAAGCAGCACAGTAAGCCACCATCTTTGAGTGGAGCACAGCTGTTTGCTTCCTACTTAGATCAAAATGCTACAGGCAATAGATTTGGTTGTTAGGCAGTGCCTATGTGGTCTTTTGTTACCACGACAATACTGAACCATTTTAAGCCAATTCAAAGCCCTGCTTAAAACAACAGTTACTTATTATCTTATATTTCTACAGGTCAGAAGTCCAACACAGGTCTCACTAGCCTAAAATTAAGGTGTCAGCAGGGCTGTGTTCCTTTCTGGGGGCTCCAGGGGAGAATCCATTCCTGCTTGTTGGGTTGTTGGCAGGATTATGTTCCTTGCAGTAGTAGGACTGAGATGCCTATTTTCTTACTGGCTCTGAGCTTAGAGTTGTTACCAGCTTTAAAAGGTTACCAGTTTTAATGCTGCATGAATTCCTTGGCTCATAGCCCCCTTCTTCCATCTTCAAAGCCAAAAACAGCACATTGAGTCTGTCTCGTGCATTGAATTTCTCCTGCCTCTTTTGTCCTTGCATCTCTCCTCTTTCTGCCTCCCTCTTTTCTCATGTGATTATATTGGTCCCACATAGATAATCTAAGATAATGTCCATATTTAAAAATCCATAATCTTAATTCCATCTGCAAAATTCCTTTTGCCATGTAAGGAAGGTAGCATACTATTGAGGAGCCATTACTCTGCCTACCATAGTCTACCCTCTGACCCCCGAAGTTTCATGTTTAATCCCACATGCAAAATATATTCATACCATCCCAAGGTTCTCAAGTTTAATCCCATTATAGGAATCACCCAAAGCTAGGCTAAGGAGTTTGATATAGTTTGGAGGTGTTAGGGAATGATGGTGGAGTTTGGAGACAGTGGTGGAGGCAAGATGGCAAGAAAGGACTCCTCTTCCTGCTGACCTCTACCCTCTCCTGTGTCCACAGCCTCTCAGCTCTGAGCTGTCGGCACTCCAGACCCCTGGGATGGCGTAAGCACTCCCCCAGCAATGGACCCATCTGTGACGCTGTGGCAGTTTCTGCTGCAGCTGCTGAGAGAGCAAGGCAATGGCCATATCATCTCCTGGACCTCACGGGATGGTGGTGAGTTCAAGCTGGTGGATGCAGAGGAAGTGGCCCGGCTGTGGGGACTGCGCAAGAACAAGACCAACATGAATTACGACAAGCTCAGTCGGGCCTTGCGGTACTACTATGACAAGGTAAGGCCTCTAATACTAGGGCTGGGAACCCCCAACGTTTCTATCATTTATTTTATTTTATTGTCTAAATTGCTGTAGCTATATAACTTTGAAAACAGTATTAAAATTTGCTGTTTCTTATCCCATCCGCTGGTATCCTCAGACCAGTGTTGGGCCCATGAACATTTATATCAGTTATTTTCTTACCTTACTACTTTGACTAAAACCTTCATAGCAATATTAACACTGACCCTCCTCACCCTATCCTCTGAAATTCCCAGCACAGTGCTGTCCCCTCACACCCTGGATAACATTTAATTTTCTTACCTTATTCCTATAGCTAAAACTTTGTAAACACTATAATAATGATCATTCCTTATGCTATGCTCTGGAACCCCTCGACCAGTGCTAGGCTCCCCTAGTTATATCATCTTATTCCTATAGCTAGATGTTTAAATATTCATCGTCTTCTCCTCTTAGACTGCCAGACCAGTACTGCCAGTGTTTATTCCAATTATTTCATTTTCTTAATTTCTTTAGCTGAAAGCTCCAAAACAATATTAATCTCTTTTCATCCCTCTTATGTTCTAACAAATGCAAATTCACCATATGACATACCTGACCCACAATCAGACACCCCCCCAAGAGTGCTTCAGTGTCCCTCAGGTTCCTCGTGCCCCCTCCAAGAACAGCCCTAGACCTGTGCTGCACACCTTTAATATTTATAACATTTATTCATTTTCATATTTTATTCTTTTAGTTTAAACCTCCAGAACAATGCACCTACTCCTTACTTATTGGATATCTCGTTAATCTGACATTTCACGTTTACCACAATAGTAAAAAATCTACTATCCAACTATTTTATGCATTAACAATATATATCTGGCAGTAACAAAAGCCGAGGTGCAAGGTGAGAGTAATGCTGGCTGTGATGGTTATGTGTCAACTTGGCTGGGTCATGATTCTCATTGGTTTGGCAGTTATGTAATGATGTAATTGAGTAGTTATGTAATGATATAGTTAGTAATCCTCCATTTTCACATAATGCCAATTTTTGCATAACAACCTGGTCTTCAGGACCTAACCATGTTGCTAAGTGAGGAGTGAGTGTAATAATAATGAAGCTCTGTGGGACTACCAGAGCATCCATGAGATCCTCCAGACCAGTCCTGAAATACCCTATGTTCTGGAACCCACCCAGGCTAGCTTTGAGATCTCCCTCCCCAATATCTATACCAGTATTTTAATGTTCTTATTCTGCTGCTGTCAGTTACTACTTCATTTTTCTTACTGCTTTAGCTAAAACTTCTATAACAGTATTAATGAGGCCTCCTCACCATATTCTCTCTAACTGAACTTTCCCTGTTCCACTCATATGTCAATAGCTTTAAATAATCTATATTAATAATTCATCACATCATTCTTCTACATTAATTTGGTCTCTTCTACTACTTGTCAATTATTTTATTTCTCTGTCTTATTGCATTAGCTAGTCTCCAACAGTTGTGTCCTGACAGCCATTTCCAAAGCCTGTCAGCCCACAGACACCCCTGGTTCTTGGAGCCAGGAAGAAAGCCTACTCCTGTACCTACTTCCCCAGAGGGGCCCCACTGTGGAAAGGAGCCCATGTGTATTTGAGATGGAGGGTGGAATCAGACAGATGGAAATGAAGAGTGACATAGGAAGATGTGGGGAGAGAGAGATGGGAAAGAAAAATGGAAGGTAGGCAGGAAAAGGAGAAACGGGCAGTAGACTAAAGAATTTTAAAGGGGAGAACAGAGAAGGGAGAGCCTTCGGAAGGAATCAGAAAGGGGAATCTAGGGAAGGGGAGAAAAAGAGGAAGAGACTTAAAGTGAAGAAGGGAGGATCTAAAAATTTGATAGAGATGAGTGATATGTGAAATGGGCAGAGAGAGATAGGGAACATATGGGGAGGCAGATAGGAAGGAGAGAGGTGTGTACATGAAGACAGCAGAGATCCAAGTGAGAAGAATGACACTAAGAGAAGAGAGGTATCCCTCTACCTCCTTTCCATCCACACCTTCCCTCCATCCTGCCCCTTTCCTCTAAGTCCCTCTATCCCCTCTCCTCCCTTCCCAGAACATCATCCGCAAGGTGAGCGGCCAGAAGTTCGTCTACAAGTTTGTATCCTACCCTGAGGTTGCAGGGTGCTCCTCTGAGGACTGCCCACCCCAGCCTGAGGTGTGTGTCGCCTCCTCCGTGGCAAATGTGGCCCCTGCTGCTGTACACGTTGCTCCTGGGGACTCCGCCTCAGGGAAGCCAGGCACACCCAAGGGCACAGGAATGGCAGGCCCAGGTGGCTTGGCACGCAGCAGCCGGAATGAGTACATGCGCTCAGGCCTCTATTCCACCTTCACCATCCAGTCCCTGCAACCACAACCCCCACCTCAGCCAGTCCCTCATCCTCGACCAGCCTCAGTGCTCCCCAGCACCGCCTCTGCAGGAGCAGCAGCACCCCCCTCAGGGAGCAGTAGCACCAGTCCAAGCCCCTTGGAGGCTTGTCTGGAGGCAGAGGAAGCTGGCCTGCCTCTGCAGGTGAGGACTGGAATCTGGAAATTCAGTAGGAGAGGGTGAGGAGGAGGGAGGTACAATTCCCAAATGAGTCCTATTAGAGATGCTGTGGGAGGATGGACCCTGAAGTCCTGTTGGAGAATGAGGTGGGGAAGAGAGCTATAGAAGTCTTGAGAAGGAAGAGATTTAAGTGTGCCACTACTGTTATCCAGCATATAGTAGGTCCCCTGGACATACTTGTTTAATGCACGGGTTCTCACACTTTGCCACTCTTCAGACTCACCTGGAGGGCTTGTTCAGACACCTTGCTGGGCACCCCCCCCCAAGTTTCTGATTAAGTGGGTCTGGGGAGAGGCTTGAGAACTTCCATTTTTAACAAGTTTGTAAATGAGGTAGATACTGCTAGTCCATAAAACAAAATTTTGAGAACCTATTTTAATGAAGCAGTGAGTCCCACCCCTGTGAGACGGTCTTGTCCCAGGTGCTCAGCCCCCACTAGGAGAACTTGCCCCAGAGGAAGCCCCACTAGTCCCAAGGCCGGGTCTCCAGAACTAAGTCCCGCCTTGCCATGGAAATGAATGGCTGGCCCGCTGGAGGAAGTTTCCCTAGCCCCAAGAATTCTTATGCGCCCCTTCTGCACCCGCACCCCTCCCAGGTTATCCTGACCCCGCCTGAGGCCCCGAACCCGAAATCAGAAGAAATGAATATGGAGCCGGGGCTGGGCCGGCCACTGCCCCCAGAAGTTAAAGTAGACGGGCCCAAAGAAGAGTTGGAAGCCACTCCCAGTGGGGAGGCGGGGTTTGTGCCGGAAGCCACTAAGGTTGGGCCGGATGTCCTGCCCGCGGTCGTTATGGAGACGACCCCGCAAGAGCCGGGCCTAACATCTTCCACAGCGTCCAGAACAGAGAATGCCCAGCCTCAGAAGGGCCGGAAGCCCCGGGACTTGGAGCTTCCACTCAGCCCGAGCCTGCTGGGTGGGCTGGGACCGGAACGGACTCCGGGATCAGGAACTAGCTCCAGTCTGCAGGCCCCGGGACCGGCGCTGACGCCGTCCCTGCTACCTACACATACATTGGTGAGTGCCTGCGACGGGGCGGGGCTGACGGCCTGGACGAATGGGATTGGCAGGTGGCGGGCAACTGAGCCGACCTGGACTGATGGCTAAGGCGAGTGTCCTTCCCTCTGAGGGGGGCAGGACTCAGTAAGCGAGTAGGGGTGGGGCTTGATTAATTGAAGGGCCAATGAGTCCACTGAAGGAGGAACGGGTTGTGTGGGAACTGCTGGCTTGGAGCATGGTTTAAGGACCTTCCGCAGGACTTTTTTGTTTGGCCTAGTGGAGTGCTTTTGAGAGATTCCAGGTGGGGCATGAGAATTGGTGGTGAAGCCCGAGCTGTTGGGATGGTGATTTGTGAGGTGGTCTTGCACAGTGAGGTCTCAGGAACTGAGGATGAGCTCTCAGGAGTTGCAGGTGTGGGGCGGTGCCAGTGTAGTTTGAAAGATACCTGCAGGCAAGGCCTTAGTGGTTGTGGTCTGGGCTTAAGGAACCCCCTAGGCTTATGGCTTTTGGGAAGTGACCACAGGAATCTAAGTAGAGTATCTGTGGTGGGGCTGGAACCAAGTCCCCTCCATCTTCCCACTTACCCTCTGCTCACTCAAACTCCAACCACCCCTTCCTCGCAGACCCCGGTGCTGCTGACGCCCAGCTCGCTGCCCCCCAGCATTCACTTCTGGAGCACTCTGAGTCCCATTGCACCCCGTAGCCCGGCCAAGCTCTCCTTCCAGGTAGGATCCCCTTCTCCCCATCTGGAGAGGGTGAAAGACCTTAACATGACCCTAATCTATGCCCTCTCCGTTTTTGCCCCCAGTTTCCGTCCAGTGGCAGCGCCCAGGTGCACATTCCTTCTATCAGCGTGGATGGCCTTTCGACCCCTGTGGTGCTCTCCCCAGGGCCCCAGAAGCCATGACTACCACCACCATCACCTCCTGCTGGGGTCACTCCATCCATGCTTGCAATCTTCTCTCCAGCCAGCCTTCTCAAGGAGAAACAGTTCAACTGACAGACTCATGCTCTGGTCTGGTGGGATGGGGACTCTTGGGAAGAAGAATTTTTCAATAACCATCAACCCCCTACACACACACACACACACAGAGAGAGAGAGAGAGAGAAAGAAAACACCTTCTTTGTCACCCCCCCCAGTGGCCGCTCTTACTCGTCTTCTACTTCAGCAGTAGAGATGGTTTATTTATTTATTTTTTGAAGGCCACTGGGAGAGCGTAGCCCTCCCTTTTAGAGGGTTGGTGAGGACACCTCCCCTACCTCTACATTTTCCCCCAAGATGAGACAATCAGGGTCTGGCATAAGAAGAACATTTCTTTATTTATTTCTCAGCCAGCCTTGGAGAGATGTAGGAGCCCTGTCTCCTTTTTAGGTGGGTGGTTTTATTTTTTTATTCCTGTACATACCCAAGGGTCTAGGGGGAATTTTGCACCGTTTAACTGTTTGGGGCTTGGGCAAGGAAGAATCCCGCCCTTAGAATAGGACTTTTCACTTCTCAAACATTTCTTTCAGACAGCTTGTCCTTTTTTCCAACCAACTTTTGGTGAGGGAGGAATGCTCCCTTTGTTCTTCTCCTCCCTGAGAAGCCATTCCTTTGTCTGCCAAACTCCCTGGGGTCCTTGTTACCTCCCAATGGAGGGTTTTTGGAGGGGTGGTTCCCGTCTGGGGGGCCACTCCAGCCAGTACTCCAGGTCTCCCTGTCACCCACCTCAGCCATTTTGATAGTATAATCTATTTTTAAACAGGGCTTTTCAATAAGGGAGAGGGAGCATCTCTTCCTGTATCTGAGATGGGGTGGGTGGGAAGGAAAGGATTTTGGGGGTTCTTCCTGCCACCCCCAAGTGTTTATTTTTGATACCTAACATGTATTTTCAGTTCCCTCCCTCCCAGCCCCCCAATTTCCTGCGGGCGGGTACAAAGGACCCTTTAAGTGTCCCTGGAGTTGGGAGGGAGGAATGGGGGACATAAAGCCTGTCCTGTGTCAATTGAAGGCTGGCAAGAGTAAGTTCAAAAGACTCCTGGGCTCACCTATCAGCAAAGGCCCAGCCCACGCCTGGGGACCTGGGAGTTGGTCATTTGGGGGACGGTGCTACACCTGTCTCCACTGTTTGTTTTACTTCCCCAAAATGGATCTTTTTTTTTTTCTAAGAGTACCAGAGAATGGGGAATTGTTCCTGTAAATATATATTTTTAAAGGTGATTCTAGAGGCTGCTTGCATTTTTTTCCCCGATGTGTCTAGAACTGAGTGTGATAGACATGGCTTTATGGGAAAGGTGGTGAGAGTATGAGGCAGAGATTAATTGTGAGATAAATGACATGATGGTGTGTGTCAAAAATGGTAATAGAGACTGCAAATCAGCAACTGTGTGAAAGAGAAGCTGTGTGTGGAAAGCTGTGATTGTGTAAGAGAGAAAATGAGTGTAGAAGTTGTGACCACAAGTTTCTGACTTTGTGTGAGAAATTGGCTGTTAGAGAATCACTTTAAGACTGAATGAATGATTACAATACTGTACAAGAAATTGTGATGGTATGTATGAAATAATGTTATGAGAAAGGAATGTGGACTGCAAGTCAGTCACTTTTTTGACAATCTGATGGTGAGTAAGACAGACTGAGTGACTGAAACAATGCATGAGAGACTGGGCATTAGACTATATTAGCAATTGTAGGGAGTTGTGTGTAGGTAAGAAATTTAACTGTAAGAAAGTAACAATGTTTAGTGAGACATTGTGTGTGAAAGAAACTTCGTGCAAGGCTGTAGTGTATGTGTGAGAAGTTGATTATATGGGAGAAAATAGCTATAAGGCCATGTGAGTGATCAAGACACAAGATACGGAATATGTGATTATGTGTATGAAAACTGTTCATGGAAGACTGTAGTAAAGACTGTGAGAAACAATGGCTATGACTGGAGAGTATGAGAGATTTTAATTGCATGTATGTGTGTGAGATGGGACAATTAGTGGCAAACTGATTTACACCTCCTACTATAGGCTCTCCCAACAGTTTCAGTGACTACATATGAAAAAGTAAGGGGAAATGATGGTGAGACTAAGCAACTGAAACAGTGTGAGAGGCCATGTGATTGTATTTGTGGGTGAGAGATTATTAAGTAGCAACAGCTGGAAGTCAGCAACTGTGTATGTGCATGTATATGAGAAGCTAAAACTAGTGACTGAGATAGTGTGTGAGAATGTGATGTGTGTGAATCAGTTCATGAGAGACTAAACTGTGGACTGTTTGTTTGTGGAAAACTCAGAAAATGACTGAGACTGAGTGAATGAGACTCTGAGAGACCACATGATTGTATGTGAGAAACTTCAAGAGAGGGTACTAGTGACTGAAATATAGGAAAATGACTTTGAATAAAGGGAAAACAGAAAATGGCTGGAATTGAATGAATGGCTGTAACAGCTTATGAAATTGTTGGAGAAGATGTGAAGCAGACTGTGAGAGAAAATGTGGTTGTGTGTGTGAAACTGTTAGTGAGTTATTGTAGCAATTGTAAATCAATGATTGTACAGCCAAAGGTGACTGAAGAAGATGACCTATGACCAAATGGGATTGTGTGTGCAAGGGGAGTGTGAATCTGTTGGGTAGACTGTAGTAGTAGTTGTTGTTGGCTACTGTTGAGTTGGCCCCCAACTTGTGATGACCCCATGCACAATAGAACAAAATGCTGCCCGGTTCTACATCATCCCTGTGATTGGTTGCAGATCCATAGAGTTTTTATTAGTCAGTTTTTAGAAGTAGATTGCCAGGCCTTTTTCCTAATCCATCTTAGTGTAGAAGCTCTGCCAAAACCTGCTCAGCATCATAGCAACACACAAGCATGTACTGACAGATGGGTGATAGCCGAGCATGATGTGGTGCATTGGCTGGGAATCGAACCTCAGTCTCTCACGTGGAAGGTGAGAATTGTACCACTGAACCACCATTGCCCTTTGTAAACCAGTTGCCACCAAGTCGACTCTGATTCATGGTGACTTCATATGTGTCATAGTAGAACTGTGCTCTGCTCCACAGGGTTTTCAGTGGCTGATTTTTTAGAAGTAGATCTCCAGTCCTTTCCTTCAAGGCATCTCGGGGTGGACTCCAACCTCCAACCTTTTGGTTAGCAGCCAAGCACATGAACCATTTGCACCAACCAGGGACCTCAGTCTGTAGTAAGAGCTGTAGATCAAATATGAAATGTGTTAGAAGACTTTGAGAGAAGAATGATTGAGAGACTGAATGGGTGGCTGACACGTCTGAAAGAGTGATTGTGTATGCATGTGAAACTGATCATGAGACTATCATAGATGCTGTATAGATTGAATTTGTATGTGAGGAAAAGTTTGAGAGAAAATGAGACAGAGATTGTATGTGCATGAAACTTCATGAGACTTTAAAAGTGACTAAAAACTGGGAGAAACAGAAAATGGCTGGGACTCAGTGGTTGAGCCACTTGTATGGCTGCTTGTTTGTATGTGATAAGCTGACTGGAGAAAATGATGGAGTGAATGACTGCTATGGGATGTAAGAGACAAATGATTGTGTGTGACGGTTATTGAGAGACAAGTAGTGATTGTGAATTAGTGACTCAATGAACTAGTGAATTAGAAACTGATGGATAGTGATTTTGCAACTGAATAGGTGAGAGAATGGGAAACAGACTGAGTATGTGTAAAACTTTTCAAGAGATTTTAGTAAGACTAAATCAAGGGCTGGGTATGTTGGGACCTAATAGAGGAGAAATGTGAAAGTAAGTGACTGAGGATGCTTGAGAGAGTACAATTGTGTATGCATATGAAACATCATAGAAGATTGTAAGGAGGCTATAGTCAGTATACTCACACTTGCTCACTCATTGCTGTCAAGTCGGATCCCACTCATAACAACCCCGCCTTGGGTTTCCGAGGCAGTATCACTACGGAAGTAGATTGGCCAGCCTTCCTTTTGAGGAGGGCTGGTGGGTTTGAACCGCCAGTCTTCTGATTAGCAGTCAAGTGCCTTAGACACTGGGAAAATGGCTTGAATGAGAAGAGAATATGAGAAATGGTGATTTTGTGTGTGTGTGTGTGTGTTTGTAAGAGAGAAACTTCATGAGAGGCTAGTGATGACTGCTCACTCATTGACTATCTTGTTAATCTGACATTTCACATTTTAAAAATGTGAAATGTAAAAAATCAATCTGACTGTTTTGCACATTAATGATGAATGTCTGTCAGTAACAAATGCTGAGGTACAAGGCGAGAGTAATGCTGCCTGTGATGGTTAAGGTTGCCTGGGCCATGATCCTCAGTGGTTTGGCAGTTATGTAATGATGTTGTCATCCTCCATTTAAGCATAATGCTGATTTTCGCATAGCAACCTGGTCTTTGGAACTTAGCCATGTTGATAAATAAGGAGTGGGTGTATTTGTGTATATGACTGTTTGTGTACATGTGAACAAATGATTGGTGAGATCGATCAAATCAGACAGGATATGAGCTGTTACGACTGTGTGTGAAACTATTAGTGGGAGACTGTACTAAGACTATGAAGGAGCTCTAGTGTTTTAGTGGTTAAGGCATTTGGCTGCTAACCAAAAGGTTGGTGGTTCAAACCTGCCAGCCATTCCACAGGAGAAAGATGACGCAGTTTACTTTGGTAAAGATTTACAGCCTTGGAAACCCAGTGGGGGTCATTATGAGTCAAAATCCACTCGAGGGCAGTGAGTTTGATTTCTGGTTTGTTAGTAAGACTGTGAGTCAGTGACAGAGAAAATAACTCCCTCGGAGTGTCACACTGTATGGTTGAATATTTAGGTGGACCTGTTTGTGAGAGATTATAGTAGAGGATATAAATTCAGAACTGTGTTTATATAGGTTAAAAAAAATTATAGAAAATGGCTGAAACTGAATGAGACCCTGTATGAGAGACCACTAGTTGAACATACTCAGCCTAGGAGAAAAACTCTCACCTATTTGTCCTCTTCCTTCCCTGACCTCACCTTCTCAGGCCCCTGGGCTGGCTTCACCAGTTCTCTAAATTTAAATACTGGGATTCCCCCCTGGGCTTTGCCTCAGGCTCCCTTCTTTGTTCTCATGAGCCCTCTCCAGGTTACCTCATCCAGTCCCAGGACTTGAAATACTACTTCAACCCCATGATACCTCCATTTTTTTTTTACCTCCAGCCCAAACAGTTGCTCTTAGTACATACTAGAATCTCCAAAGTTTTATTTTTTCATTCAGAAGACATTTGTTGAAAGTCCACTGTATGCTGGTGCCAGTGTAGGCCTTGCAAACACAGCAGTTAGCAAACCAGTGAAAAATCCTTGTCCTTGTAGAGCTCATATTTTAGTGAAAGAGATAGACAAGAAACAGTTGAGGAGTCAGTAGTTCAAAAGGGTTAACATGCTCAGTTTTTAGCCAAAAGGTTGGCCATTCAAGTCCACCCAGAGCTTCCTCTAAAGAAAGGCCAGGTGCTCTACTTCTGAAAAATCAGCCATTGAAAACCCTATGGAGAGACTTCCGGTAAGATGGTGGAATAGGCAGACAAGGTACACAGACTCTCTTCAACAAAGAAAAGAGAAACCAGTTGATATAGAAGATAATCCTGGAGCCCTGAGCTTTGAAAGGAAGGATACAGAAGTGGATTAAACACCAACTAGTAGAACTGAATGAAAACAGGGAGTAAGGAGACAAACAGAGCTGTGGACTGTCAGCTGTCCTGACAGCACAGACAGCCTGAATATTTCCAAGTGGGTGTTAGGACCTGAGAATTAACCTGAAAATCGGCCCTGCTCACCAAGGGCTGAGTGGACTACTGCATGGGTAGCTGACAACTGAAAAGGAAAACAGCAAAGAAGGAGACAAACTGAGCTGTGGATTTTCAGCTCTCTGGAGGGTGCAATCATTTTGAATGTTTACCAGCAGTGGCCATTTTGGATATTTAAAGTGACAGCATTCTCATTCAGATTCCAGGGACCTAAGAATAGGCTCTGCTTGCCAAAGACAGCATGGACATACAGGAGGATGACAACTGGAAAGGAGATGTGGTGAGTGCATA
>NW_006922428.1:249269-251106 GCF_000298275.1 Orycteropus afer afer
GATAAAGCAGTAGAAAAAAGGGACCAGAATACAGAACAAGAACACATCCCTGAGGAAGAAGCAGCATTGGAATGCCCTGATAAGGGATTCAAAATAAATAGGTACCTTCAATGGATGGAGAGACAGATCAAGGAAAACGCTGACAAAATTGAGGAAAACACAGAGAAAACCCTAGAACAATTTTGGAAGACAGTACAATAACAATGACAAAATAAATTAAAAATTAGAAATGATATAAAATCTACAGATAGATATCCAGAAGATTAATATGAAATTCTCAGAAATAGGTAACATATTGAACAGGCAAAGGAGTAGAATTGAATCAATGGTGACAGTAGTGAGATTGAAGTCAAATATCTCAAAACTTTTTTAGAAAGGGATCAGTCAGAAAAAAAACATCGAAACAAAATGAAGAAATCCTGAGGTTCATGTGGGCTATCATCAAAAGGAGTAACCTATGTATAATCAAAATTCCAGAACAAGAAGAGACAAATAAAACCACTGAGGAAAATGTTGAAGATGTGTTGGAAGACAGAAGACAATTTCCCTGATAGGATAAAAGCCAAAAATATATCCATTCAAGAAGTCCAATGAACCCCAAACAGGATAGACCCCAAAAGAAAATCACTGAGGCATAATCATCATCAAACTCACCAAAACCAAAGACAAAGAATCCTGAAAGCAGAATAGGAAAAATGTAAAGTTACCTACAAAGGGCAACCAATAAGACTAAGCTCTGATTTCTCAGCAGGAACCATGCAGGAAAGAAGGCAATAGGATGATATATATAAAACCCTGAAAGAAACACATTTCCAAACAAGAATTATATACCCAGCAAAACTGTCACTCAAATATGATGGTGAAATTAGGACATTTCCAGATAAGTAGAAATTAAAGGAATTTGTTAAAACCAAACCAACCTTGCAAGAGATGCTAAAGGGAATCCTTTGGACAGAGGACTAACAACAGCAAACAACAACCAACCATTAACACATGTGATGACATAACCCAGAAACCAACCCAGTTATAGCAGTAACCAAAGTAAATAAGCCTACAAGATTGTAAATAGGGAACCAGAGACATCAATTGACAAATGAGAACAACTACAAACCAAAAAGAGGGAAAAAATTGTGTGTTACAGAACTTCTAAATGGTGAGGAAGTCAAGATGCTGCAAGACAGAATGGACTGTTCTAAGATATATGCACACCCACGCTCATTGCAGCACTATTTACAATAGCCAAAAGATGGAAACAACCTAGTGTCCATCAACTGACGAATGGATAACCAAACTATGGTACATACACACAATGGAATACTATGCAATGCTAAAGAATAATGTAGAGTCTGCAGAACACCACATAACATGGATGAACTTGGAGGACATTATGTTGAGTGAAATAAGTCAATCACAAAAGGACAAATATTGTATTGGTCTGTTAATGTAAAAGTTAAGGAAAGGTTTTATCTGTAGAAGGACATTTTCTTTGTTGGTTAGCAGAGGTGGGAGGGGAGGGGAGGGAACGCTGTTAGAAAGATAGAGCTAAGTATTGATTTGGGTGAAGAGAAGGGCAATGTACTAAATGTGAGTGACCAATATGGCAGCATTGAGGAAGAGAAAGACAGAGAGAGGTACATGGGAAGTATAGACAACAAAGATGAACCCTTTTGCACATACAGTACTGCGTTGTCAGTGAAGGCAAACATGGGTATATGGGTAGATAGATGGGTGGACAGGCTGAACTATTAGGTATGTCTATGAAATGGGGAGTGTATCCAAGAACATGTATAGGGTTGGCAGCAATGGTCCTATAAGTTTATGTGAATGATCAGAATTC
>NW_006922428.1:261752-263624 GCF_000298275.1 Orycteropus afer afer
TGGAACCACTGAGACTATGGCCCCTAGCTGCCCTTCAGATCTGGAATTGAACCCACACCTGTGGTTTCCAGCCCAACAAAGTACAGGCATGTGAGTTAAACATTTACCTCAAGTAGACATACGCCCTGGAGAGAACAATCATGGGAGAAGGAAGTGCTGCTTATGCTCAGGTAGACAGCTCAGGGGGCAGGCGAGTATGGCGGGATAGACACTCAGAAGTGGTAACTATGGGGAGGAAGTGGGAGGGGAGCTGTTGCATTGTAACTGTGGTCAATGACATGCGACAAAGTATATGTGAACTGCTGTATGGAAAGCTAATTTGCTCTGTAAATCTTCACCCAAATCACAATAAATGATAAATAATTTTAAAAAAAAGACAAAAACCACCATAAGTGACAAGGAAGGACATTATATAATGATTAAATGATCAACTGAACAAGAGGACACAACCATAATAAATATCTACACACCCAATGAAAGAACCCCAAAATACATAAATCAGACTTTAACAGAGTTGAAAATACCAATAGATGAGTCCACAGTCATAGTAGGAGACTTTAATACACCACTTTCAATCAAATATCAAACAATGTGAATAAAACTCAACAAAAACTCAGAAGATCTAAACAATACAATTCACCAGCTTGACCTTATGGACATCTACAGAGCACTTCACCCAACAACAGCACAATATACATTCTTTTCCATTGAACATGGAACATTCTCCAGAATAGACTATATGGTAGGCCACAAAGCAAGGCTGAATAAATCTAAAAACACAAATACTGCACAGCATCTTCTCAGATCACATTGCTATAGAATTAGTAATCAACAATAGGAAGATCAACGGAAAAAGAGCAGACATGAAACTGAGTAACACCCTCGAAAATGACTGGGTAATAGACGAAATAACAAATGAAATTTTAAAATTCCTTGAATCAAACAAGAATGAAAACACAACATACCAAAATCTTTGGGACACAACAAAAGCAATGATCAGAGGCCAATTTATAGTAATAAATGGATACATTAAAAAAAAAGCAAAAAGCAAAACCTTAACCCAACATCTCCAAAAATTAGGAAAAGAGAAAAAAAAAATCCTACAGGCACCAGAAGAAAAGAAATAATAAAGATTGGAGCAGAAATAAATGAAACAAAATAGACAATAGAAAAAATCAACAAGACTAGAAGTTGGTTTGAAGGATAATACCAGGATACTATGAAAAATTACTCCAACAAATTTGAAAATCTTGTAGAAATGGACATATTTCTAGAAACATACTATTTACATAAACTAACACAGACTGAGGTGGAAAATTTGAACAGACCCATAACAAAAGAAGAAGTTGAACAGGTCATTAAAAAAAATTACCAACAATAAAAAGCCCTGGCCCAGATGGTTTCACTGGAGAATTCTACCGAACATTCAGAGAAGTGCTGACACCAATGCTAGTCAAACTGTTCCAGAACATTGAAAAGGATGGATTCCTCCCCAACTCATTTTAGGAAGCAAGCATAACCTTGACACCAAAACAAGGCAAAGACATCACTAAAAAGGAAAACTACACACCAAAATCCTTCATGAATATAGATGCAAAAATCTTCAACAAACTCCTAGCCAATAAACTCCAACAACATATCCAAAAAAAATAATACATTATGACCAAGTGGGGTTCATACCAGGTATGTAAGGATAGTTCAACATTAGAAAAACAATCAATGTCATCCATAACATAAGTAAGCAAAGGAAAAGAATCACATGATCATATCAATTGATACAAAAAAAGGCATTTGATAAAATCCAACACCCATTCCTGATCAAAACTCTCAGCAAAATAGGAATAGAAGGGACATTCCTCAACATAATAAAGG
>NW_006922428.1:263910-267425 GCF_000298275.1 Orycteropus afer afer
AATTGAGAGATTTAGCATCGTGGCAGGATACAAGATCAACATCCAAAAATCAGTTGGATTCCTCTACACCAGCAAAGAAATTGCTGAAAAGGAAATAAGGAAATCAATACCATTTACAGTAGCTACCAACAAAATAAAATACTTGGGAAAATAAAATGCTTGGGAATAAATCTCACTTGGGACACAGAAGACCTGTACAAGGAAACTACAAAAAATTTCTTCAAGAAACCGTAAGAGATCTACATAAATGGAAGAATATACCATGCTCATGGATAGGAAGATGAAGCATTGTGAAAATGTCAATACTACCCAAAGCAATCTACATGTTCAATGCAATCCCAATCCCATCAATATTCTTTAAAAATAGGAAAAAACAATCACTAATTTCATATGGAAAGGAAAGAGACCTCGGATAAGCAAAGCACTGCTGAAGAAGAAAAACAAAGTAGGAGGTCTCACGCTCACAGATCTCAAAACCTACTATACAGCCAGAGTAGCCAAAACAGCCTGGCACTGGTACAATGACAGACACATAGACCAGTGGAATAAATTTGAGAACCCAGAAATACATCCATCGACTTGTGGTCAGCTGATTCTTGACAAAGGGGTGAAATCAATTACAAGGGAAAGATAGTCTCTTTAACAAATTGTGCTGGCAAAACAAGATATCCATTTGCAGATAAATGAAACAAGATCCATACTTCACACCATACACAAAAACTAACTCCAGATGGATCAAAGACTCAAATGTGAAACCTAAAACTATACAATTCCTCAAGGAAAAACTAGGGGCAAGTTTAGGGGCCCTTATTTATGGCATAAGTAGACTGTCAAGCATAACCCAAAATGCACACACAGCAGAAGATAAACTAGATGGATGGGACCTTCTAAAAATTAAATTTTTATGTGCTTCAAAAGACTTCTCCAAAAAAGTAAAAGGAGAATCTACAGATTGGGAAAAAATATTTGGCAACAACCTATCTGAAAGGGGACTTATCTCTAAAATTTATAGAGAATTCTACCACCTCAGCAACAATAAGACAATCAATCCAATTGAAAAATGGGCAGAACACGTGAATAGGCACTTCACCAAAGAAGATACCCAGGCGGCCAACAAACACATGAAGAAATGGTCATGATCTGAACCACCAGCCTTCTGGTTCTCTGTCATATGCCTTAGGCACTATGCCACCAGAGCTCCCCATTAGCCCTTGTTGTTGTTGTTGTTGTTATGTGCCTGAGTTGGATCCGACTCATAGCGATCCCCTCCTTGGGTTTCCGAGGAGGTATCACTACGGAAGTAGATTCCCCAAACTTCCTTCCAAGGAGTGGCTGATGGGTTTGAACTGCCAGCCTTCTGGTTAGCAGTCAAATGCCTTAGGCACTACACTACCAGAGCTCCTATATAATAATATAAATTAAATGGCATATAAATATCTTATATAATACATATTTTCTCTTTTCTCAGTTTCCTCATCTGTAAAATGGATATAATTACAAAACCAGCTCATATAGTGATTGTAAAGATTAAATGACCTAATGGAAGGAAAGCATACATTGGGAGCTGTGAATCAAAACAACAATGAGATACCATCTGGCCCTAGCACCAATAACAGTTTAACCAGGCAGAAAATAATAAATGCTGGCGAGGATGTGGAGAGATTGGGACTCTCATACACTGCTGGTGTGACTGTAAAATGATACAACCACTGTGGAAAGCAGTATGGAGAGTCCTTAAAAAGTTGGAATTAAAAAAAGAAAAAAAGTTGGAATTAGAAATACTATATGATGCAGCAATCCCATTACTAGGTATATACCCTAAAGAAGTGAGAGCTAGGACAAGAACAGATATATACACACCCATGTTCATCACAGCAGTATTCACAGTAGCAACAAGATGGAAACAATCTAGGTGCCTATCAACAGAAGAATGGTACCAAACTATGGTACATAGACACAATGGAATACTATGCAACCCTAAAGAATAATGCAGAATTTGCAAAACACGGCATAACGTGGATGAACTTGAAGGGCATTATGCTTAGTGAAATAAGTCAATAACAGAAGGACAAATATTGTATTAGTTCATTACTGTAAAAAGTCAAGGAAAGGTTTATATATGGAAGGAACTTTCTTTGTTGGTTACCAGAAGTAGGAGGGGAGAGGAGGAAACACTGCAAAAATAAAAAATAATAATAAATAAATAAGTTGTTCTTTAAAAAAAAAAAAAAAAAAACCTTATGGAACTCAGTTCTACTGGCAGGCTCACCGTGAATTGGAATCAACTCGACAGCTACTGGTTTGCTTTGGTTTCGTGCAGTAATGAGACAAGACTCTTTCACAGTTGATTCTAATAAAGAATCTTCAGAGTCATTTATTTTATTGCCCAAACAACTTTGGGAGAAGATGAAAGTGCCAACAGTCCTCTCCCACAGGGAATCCTATGAATATTTATGCAGTTTAAGAACAGGAAAGATCAATTATAACATTATTATCAAAGCAACAGGTGATTAAATAAAGCAGGCAACCAGAATTAGTTTTTTTTTTTTTCTCACAGGGCAACAACACTGATGTCTGAAGTCTTAGAATCTTAACAAGACCCCTTTGTTCTTTGAATGAGAAAAGGTGTATGAGAGAGATTTTGTGTGTGAGAGACAAACTCAAACTTTCAAAGACAAGCTTATACTATTAGAGAACAGAGTACATCTGTAATGGATATGAGCACCAACACACAGCTTATCACCCATAAAACAAGACTAATACTCTTGAGAAAATTCTGTTTTAACACCTGACCAAATAAAATTATTTTATCTTGTTTTAATTTGCAGAATGGCATTTCTCCCATCATGAATGCAGGGGAAATGAGACATTGCCTTCACATCTTTCTTAGCTTCCTTTTTGTTAATTAAAAAGATTCCTGTTCTTAAAATGGGCTGTAGCATCTCACTCATTTTTTAAAAAAAATTGCCGCAGAGTCAATTCTGACTCATAGCAACCCTATAGGACAGAGTAGAACTGTCCTGCAGGGTTTCCAAGGCTGTAATTTTTTATGAATGCAGACTTCATCATCTTTCTTCCGAGGAGCAGCTGATAGATTTGAATCAACATCTTTTCAATTAGCAGGCCAGCGCTTTAACCACTGTGCCACCAGGGCCCCCTTTTCACTCCTTAGGGTGTGTAAAAAAAGGAAAATAGATAACCAGTCTGTGGAGCTTAGTTTTACCTGCATGGAAAATGGGCTGAAGAGGAATTCATTATTAACAGTAAACTAAGGAATGTGTACAATTGTTTTCTCTAAATGAGACAGACCCACAAAGAAAAGAAAGAGGGGTCTGGGACTAGAACTGTGGTTTTCAAAGTGTGGTCCCCAGACCAGCAGCATCAGAAATGCAAGTTCTTTTTTTTTTTTTCTTTTTCTTTCTTTTTTTAATTGTGATTTGGGTGAAAATTTACAGAGCAAATTCACTTTCCATACAGCAGTTCACATACACTTTGTCTCATGACATTGACTACAA
>NW_006922428.1:268130-270711 GCF_000298275.1 Orycteropus afer afer
TCATACATGTTTTGTTTCATGACATTGATTACAATTCCTATAATGTAACAGCATTCTTTGCACTTCCTCCCTGTGGTTACTTTTTCCCTGTATCCTTTCCTATGCATTCTGGCCCTCTGAGCTATCTTCCTATGCAAATACTGCCTTTCTGATCTCCCAACTTTGATTAATCTAAGGAATGTACCTACCTGGTGTAAATATTCTCCTTATATGCCTGTCTTTTGTTTGGCTGGAAGCCACAGGAGTGAGTTCAATTCCAGGTAGGACCAGGATTTTTGTCTCTCTTGTTTTCTGCTCTGTCCAATGCTTAGAATAGCACCTGACATCTAATAGGTGTTCAATACATGTTTGTTGAATGAATTTATTTTAAAAACACAGAATGCTCACTATATGCTCTAAGCACTTTCTAAATCTTAACTCCCAATCCTTGCAACAAACCCTATGAAATAGGTGCTGTTTGGTGTGCACATTTTACAGAAGAGGAAACTGAGGCTTAGAGAGAGGAGTGTTACCTGTGTGCAAAATGAATGGTGGAGGCTTCTGGCCTCCTCTAACATCACAAAGTTGGAGGAGGATCAAGATCAACATCAACAGCCCAACGCTGATTCTGATGAGGTGGAGATCAAGCATGCCACCACCCTCCAACCTTTTGACCAATTCTGACACCACCTATCCCTCCCACAACATTCTCTACTTTTTTGCTGGATTTGATAGTTCATTGCAATGGCCACACAGAACTCATGGGCAATACTCACAATTATAGAATTTATTAAGAAATTAACAGGTCGGATTTCCGGTAAGATGGAGGAATAGGCAGACAAGCAACACAGACCCTCTTCAACAAAGAAAAGAAAAAACAATTGACAGAGATATAGAAGATAATACTCGATCCCTGAGCTTTGAAAGGAACTATACAGAAGTGGATTAGGCACCAACTAGTGGAAAAACCTGAATGAAAACAGTGAGTACAGAGATAGTCAGAGCTGTGGACTGTCAGCTATTCTGACGGGACCAACAGTCTGAATATTTCCAAGTGGTTGGGACCTGAGAATTGACCTAAAGATCAGCCCTGGTCACCAAGGGCTGCAGGGACAACTGTGTTGGTGGCCTATGACTAGGAAGGGAAACAGCAAGGAGGGAGACTACCTGAGCTGTGGACTTTCTGCTGTCTGGAGGGTGCAGCCATTTTGGATATTTAAAGTGACCAAGGGCACAGCCATTTTGAATCTTTACAAGTGGTAACCATTTTGGATTTTAAATTGATAGCATTCTCATTCGGATTCCAGGGACCTTGGCTCTGGCCAAGGTCAGCAGGGACATCCAACAGGCTGACAACAGGAAAGGAGACAGGTGGTGAGTGTATAAGTGCTGTCAACTAGCGAATAGAGGAGCACAGTACCCTGCTTGCACAGATAACGTACAAAGAAAACTAAAATCATGGGAAAGTCACTCCAACATACAATCACCAATTAAATATAAACACAAAAATGTCACAATGTCTCAGAGACAACAGAACATCACAGTCCACACAAAGAAGCAAGATAAAGCAGAAGAAACAAAGGACCAGGATACAGACCTAAAACACATCCCTGAGGAAGACGCAGCATTGGAACTCCCTGATAAGGAATTCAAAAGAATTATATCTGAGTATCTTCAATGAATTGAGAGATCAGAGAAAACCCTAGAACAATTTCAAAAGACAATACAAGAACAAAATGACAAAATAAATGAAAAATTAGAAATGATACAAAATCTACAGACAGAAATCCAGAAGATTAATACTAAATTTTCAGAAATAGATAAGACATTGAATGGGCAAAGGAGCAGAATTGAATCAGTGGAAGACAGAATTAGGGAGATTGAAAGCAAATACCTGAACACTTCTTTGGAAAGGGATAAATCAGAAAAAAAGGTCAAAACAAAATGAAGAAAGCCTAATGTTCATGTTGGATACCATCAAAAGGAACAACCTACATGTAATCAGAATTCCAGAACAGGAAGAGACAAATAAAACCACAGAAAAAATAGTTGAAGATTTGTTGGAAGAGAATTTTTCTGGTATGATGAAAGATGAGAATATATTCAGGAAGTCCAATGAATCACAAACAGGATAGACACCAAAAGAAAATCACCAAGACATATCATTATCAAATTCACCAAAACCAAAAACTAACAAAGAACCATGAGAGCAGCATGGGAAACATGAAAAGTTACCTACAAGGGGCAACCAATAAGACTAAGCTCGGATTTCTCAGCAGAAACCAATCAGGCAAGAAGACAACAGGATGGTATATATAAAACTCTGAAAGAGAAAATTTTCCAACCAAGAATTATGTACCCAGCAAAATTGTCCCTCAAATATGATGGTGACATTAGGACATTTCCAGATAAGCCGAAATTAAGGGAATTTGTTAAAACTAGACCAACCTTACCAGAGATGCTAAAGGGAGCCTTTTGGACAGAGAAACAACAGGCAACAACTGACCATTAACACACATGATGATATAACCCAGAAACCAACCCAGCTATGGAAGTATCCAAAGTAAATGAGCCTACAAGATTGTAAACAGGGAACCAGAGA
>NW_006922428.1:270811-274353 GCF_000298275.1 Orycteropus afer afer
GTGGGGAGGTAGAGAGATTGGAACTCTCATACACTGCTTGTGTGACTGTGAGGTGACACAACCACTGTGGAAAGCAATATGGCGATTCCTTAGAAAGTTGGAATTGGAGATACCATTTGACCCAGCAATCCCATTACTAGGTATATATCCTAGAGAGGTGAGAGCCAGGATAAAACAGATACATGCATGTTCATGTTCATCACAGCACTATTTACAATAGCAAAAAGATGGAAACAACCTACATGCCCATCAGCGGAAGAGTGGATGACCAAACTATGGTAATACACATACTGGAATGCTGTGCAGCACTAAAGAATAATGTGGATTCTATAAAACACCACATAATATGGATGAACTTGGAGGACATTTTGCTAGTGAAATAAGTCAATCACAGAAGGACAAATATAGTATTATTTTGTTGTTGTGGAGGGTCAAGGAAAGGTTTATATATGGAGGGAAACTTTCTTTGTTGGTTGCCAGGGGTGGGAGGGGAGGAGAGGGAACACTGCCAAAAAAAAAAATGCATTGACCCATGTCACTTTAGTTTTGTGTATTTCACTGTACATAAATTATATTTCAATAAAATGCATTAAAAAGAAAAAAAAAGAAATTAACAGGTCATAATTCAGGATCAGGAATGCTCAGAATACAGTTCTTCAATCTGGATAGCCTCCCCTCAGCCATTCCCAAAGGCAGGTCTCTCTCTAGCCCCTGGCCCCTTGGCCTGGCCTCTTCCCTGCTCTGGCAAGCATTAGAAAACTCTTTTAACTCTGCTAATAAATGTCCAGAGGCACCCCACTCCACCAGTAGGCCTAATCCCAAAGGCATTCAGCTTTCTTGCTGAATGGTATACCAGTCACTGTCTCCTACTGGTCTCTTGGTTCTGCTGCCTCTGCCACCACTGTTTCTCTGCTGCTGCTTCTCCCCATCTCTGGTGTCACAGCTCTCTGTCTCCTGGATTGCAGAGATTTAGTGCAAGGGTCTGGAGCCCAAAGGATGTGCTCCATTCCTGTCTTTCTTGATGGTGGTGCGATTCCCCCCTTTCCACCTCTGGAATGGCTCATTTTAAGCTTAGTGGGATGGCAAAACTGACCAATCCCCACATTAGGGTTCTGTACACCTACCTTATTTGCATAGTCCCAGCCCCACAAGCATGCCATGCACCTTATTTAGATTAGCAAGTTATCTGATCCTCTTGGTGGGCCACAAGCACCTCACATTTGCATAGTCCCATCCAGGCATCTGGTGGGAGTCACAAAGACCATGGCTAGAAGGGCCATATAGCCCAAGGTTAATCTGCTGGAACATGGCAGAACCAGTTCTCTCCTGTTTTGGTTACCTAGTGCCACTCCAACAGAAAATACCACAAATGGGATGGCTTTAACAAACAGGAGTTTATCTTATAATTTTTGGAGGCTAGAAGTTCAACTTCCAGGCTCTATGGACTGTATGAAAGCCCCTTGACCTTGGGCTCCCAGCCCATTAAAGCTAGAGGCATCTCTTCACTTAGGAAGCTATTGGCTGCTGAGGCTAACAAGCCCAAGGTCGACAACTGAAATGGCACAGTCCCAATGTTACCAAATAACATGGCAGGCCATTGATTCAAGTCCATTGAAAGTCCCAAGATCGGCAGAGCATGGCAGGCTATTGAACGACTCAGCTACATGCAGGGTTCAAGTGTGCCATAAGCTAGAAACAATTCCCAAAGCTGCTGCTTATATATGGGAAGCAGACCACATCCCTAAAGCAACTGCTCAGCTGCTTATGGTAGATCCCACCATGGAGTTGATTGCCAGTCTCATCATGGGGAATAACACCACCAGCTGCCTAGCCACTCAACCATGCCCAAGTTGACACACAACCTTAACTACCACAGTTCCTAACCACCCCCTCCCCAAGCCCTGAAGGTGGCCCCAACTGTGCCCCTGGAGCAGTTGTTGTTGTTGTTGTTGTTGTTTGCCATCGAGTAGATATCCCCAATTCACTCTTTCTGAATCCCTCTCCCCACAGTCCTATTACTTCCCTTTCTCACTTCCCTCATGTCCACCTCCCTCTGCACCACAACTGTTGCATCAGGAAATAGGAAGGCCAGAGGTTAAGTCAGGGTGGAGAGTGAAGCAATTACTTCCAAGCCCCCTCCACCCCTTGAGGAGGGTCACACTGATCACTTCACCATTGTTTAACAGTCCATGAGACTGACCCTGTAATTATTGCAAAGATTATACATTTTACAAACAGGGAAACTGAGACTCAGAGAGGTTTAAGTGATTTGCCCAAGTTCACACAGCTGGGAAGTTTGTCTTGTGTCATTTTTCTTCAGTAAGACTTTGTCCAGGGACCGTGGGTTGAGTGCTGAAGGGTTGCTTGGCAGGGTGTAAGGTGCCAGGGATACAGTGACAAACAAAACAGGGTTGAGAATGACATAGGAAATTTGGCAGGAGAGTGAGTAGAGGAGGAGGCTCAGGAGCAGAGAGGATGGGGGAGAAGTTAGAGCTAAAGAGGTCTGCACAACACCCGTCCCTACCCCCTACTGCCTTTTGCCCTTCCAGTTCCTCCTGTAGCCTGGTTCCCGTTTCCCTGCTGACTCTAAGAGGCAGGCCCGCCCAGACAAAGTCAGATCTCTTCTGGTGGTGGCACAGTGCTCAACATGACCACCCAAGCACAGGCCTCAGGATACCTGCTGCCACTGCTGTTGCTGCTGCCCACCCTGCCAGCCACAGGTAAGTGGGTGAGGGTTCAGCTGGCCACCAGGTGTGCCTGGACGCACTACACACTCCTGACCATGTCCCATCCCCTGGCCCTATCATAGGCTCAGACCCTGTACTCTGCTTCACTGAGTATGAGGAATCCTCGGGCAAGTGCAAGCACCTCCTGGGGGGAGGTGTCAGTGCTGAAGACTGCTGTCTCAATGCTGCCTATGCCTTCCAGGAGCCAGGCAGTAGGCTCTGTCAGGCATGCAGGTTAGGAGGGTCATGGGGCAGGGGAGCATGGGGAGGCACAAAAGACTGTCAAATGGGCTGGCTGACCAAGGACCAGTTTCTTTCCTTCTCTGGGATTTCCAAGGGTGACTCTGAAGCTCTGATAGTGATCATAGCACAGGGTTTATTAGCCTCAGCACTATTGACATTTCAGGTCAGAAAATTATTTAGTTTGGGGGCTGTCCTGTGTATTGTAGGATAATGCAGGGGGTTTAATTGCATCCCTGGCCTCTGCCCACTAGATGTCAGTAACCACCCCAGCCCGGCAGTTGTGACAATCAAAAATGTCCCCAGGCATTGCTGAATGCTCCTTAGGGAATAAAATCCCCTCTGGTTGAGAACCACTGCCATAAATTCAAAATAAAAAAGTTCACATATATTAACTGCTTCCTATATCCTAGAAGGAGCTCTGGTGGCATAGTGCCTAAGGCATTTGACCGCTAACCAGAAAGCTGGTGGTTCAAACCGACCAACCACTCCTCGGAAGGAAGGCTGGGCAATCTAATTCCATAGTGATACTGCCTTGGAAACCCAAAGAGGGGTCGCTATGTGTCGGATCCAATT
>NW_006922428.1:275993-284303 GCF_000298275.1 Orycteropus afer afer
TCCACATTGTTCTCCCTCTCTATGCAGGATCTCCTACATCCCTTCCAAGTGAATGACAGTGGTAGCTGGGCACCATCTAGTTCTTCTGGTCTCATTGTTGTATAGGTTGCAGATCAGATGGTATACCAGTCACTAAGAGCTTAGAAATTTTTAAGGGCAGCCCTGGATTCACATCTACTTAGCATTAACAACATGCCCAGTACTCACAGTGTATGTTTGGGGATAGATCTAGGGTATTTCTGAGGGAGGCTCTGAGTTCCTAATCAGAAAATTGGTTCTTATTTATTAAACACTTACTGTTTACTTGCCACTATGCAGAGTGGTGACTGGGTGTGTTTCTGACTACAGTTCTAGGGCCCTAGCCCTTATGCTTACTGCGTGCCTGGCACTGTCCTTAGGGATTTCCAAGAGTGACTCTAGGTCCCTGATTGTGAAGGTAAATGACATTTTTAAGCAATTCCTCTATGCCCACCTCTTCTTACACAATCCTGCAACATCTCTAAGAGGTAGGTGCTCTTATCAATCCATTACACACACATTTATCTAGCACCCATGTCTGCCTACCCACACTCCGCAGTCCCACATGCCATTCTTGCCACTTCCACTGCACTAGCTCATACCAGGAAGGGACGTGTGTGCTCCTCTTCACAGATCCTCACGATGGTCACCGTGGTCTGAATGGGCCCCCTGCTCGGTGACCTGCTCTGAGGGCTCCCAGCTGCGGTACCGACGCTGTATAGGCCAGGGCAGGCAGTGCTCTGAGAAGGTGGAGCCTGGGACTCTTGAGTGGCAGTTGCAGGCCTGTCAGGACATGCCATGCTGTCCTGGTGAGTAGGATCAGCAAGGTGGGTGAGCATTCCCTGTTACCTAGCCCGAGGAACAATCAGCGCAGAATCCTGAGGGTGGGATTTTGCTTAATGTTTGTGAGGAACAATAAGGAGGAGGACAGTGTAGAACACAGTGAGTGAGGAGATGAATAATGAGAGGTGAGGTCTGAGAAATGATGGGTCACCTGATTGTGTAGGGCCTCCGGGCCACAATGAGGACTTTGGCTTTTATTCTAAGTGATGAGGGTCATGAGCAGAGGAGAGACATGATCTGACTTGGGTTGTGACAAGATCTCTCTCATTTTTGTGCTGGGGACAGACTGTAGGTAGTGACAGGGAAGCAGAGGAACCAGTGCAGTAGTCTAAATGAACAGTGACAACGGACCAGGCATGGGGGCAGAGGATGTAGGGGTGAGATTCAATATAGCCCAGGTGTGGAGTACATGAGGAAGCAAGGAGCCCTGAATGACACCCCCACCTCCATCTTGCTTCCCTTTTCTCCCCTACAGAGATGGGTGGCTGGTCTGACTGGGGGCCCTGGAAGCCCTGCTCTGTCACCTGCTCCAAAGGCACCCGGACCCGGCAACGAGAATGTAACCGCCCTGCCCCCAAGTGTGGGGGCCACTGTCCAGGAGAAGCACAGGAATCAGAAGCCTGTGACACCCAGCAGGTCTGCCCCAGTGAGTAAAGGCAGCCACAGTGCACTGATGGGAGCCACATAGGGTAGATCAGTGGGGTTACATCCAGACCACTGCCAGGGTTGGGGGACTTGAGCACGAATGACCACACTTGGTATCTTCTACCCTCACCCATCATAGTACATGGGGCCTGGGCCAAATGGGGCCCCTGGGGTTCCTGCTCGAGCTCCTGCCACGGTGGACCCCAAGTGCCTATGGAGAGACGAAGCCGCACCTGTTCTGCGCCTGGGCCCTCCACAAAGCCTCCTGGGAAGCCCTGCACAGGGCCAGCCTATGAGCAGCGAAGCTGTTCTGGCCTGCCACCTTGTCCAGGTATGAAGGAATGAAGCCTTTGACACTATTCTCTTGATTCAAGGCACAGATACTCTGCCATTGCAAAGGATATGGTATGACCATGGAGCTTTTCATTTGGGAGCACTCTGCCTTGAAAGTCTAGAGGCTGGTGGAGGTGGGGTTGCCATTTGAGATGCCCTTTCTCCTCACTCTCATTTCCACCCAACAGTGGCTGGGGGCTGGGGACCATGGGGCCCTATCAGCCCATGCCCTGTGACCTGTGGCCTGGGCCAGATCCTGGAACGGCGGACATGCAATAACCCTCTGCCCCAGCATGGAGGTCCTGTTTGTGCTGGTGACTCCACGCGGACCCACATCTGCAATACGGCTGTGCCCTGCCCTGGTCAGCACCTCAGGACACCCCACTTCCATGCCTAAGCCCCCCTACCCATCTCTGTTGCCTGGTTCCTGCTGATGATGCCTTGTTCCTATCTCTAACTCCTCCATTCCTGGCCCTGACACTTTGGTTCTACCTCTCATCCCCTATTCCCATATCTTATCATCCCCCTTCCTGCCCCCCAGCCCTCAGTCCTTCCTCTGAACTTCCTGGCTGGCTCCCTGTTTTGATCTCAGCCTCTGTTGCCCCCATCTCTGCAGTGGATGGAGAGTGGGAGTCCTGGGGGGAGTGGAGCCCCTGCACCCGCAGGAACATAAAGACTATCAGCTGTCAGGAAATCCCAGGGCAGCAGACACGCTCCAGGGACTGCAATGGCCGCAAGTTTGATGGACAGCGGTGTGCTGGGAAACAACAGGAAATCCGGCACTGCTACAATGTCCATCGCTGTCGTTGTGAGTGCCTCCACAGACTGTATTGTGAGGGCAGGGCAGCCTATGCAGGGACAAGAGTTCTCTGAATCTCTGCCATGGGCCCCATGTCCCTGCAGCCTCTCTTACCACTGAAACCTCCAACTTTGACTTTCTTACCCTTTCCCCCTTGTTCCAGGGGAAGGCTCATGGTCAGAGTGGAGTAACTGGGGTCTGTGCTTGCCTCCTTGTGGACCCACCCCCACTCGTGCCCGCCAGCGCCTCTGCACAGCTCCATTCCCCAATTTCTCGTGAGTGAGGGGGCAGAATGTGCCTAAGCGGGGGTTGTGCTATGTCAGCAGTCAGAGCCAGGGAGTCAGTACCCCCCAGCCAGGGCTTCTACCACTAGGTCTAAGGTGCCTGCCTTGATGGGTGCCATCTCCCAGCTGCAGGAAGAGGGCAGATACTAAAGAAAATGAGGAAGAAAGATACTGAGGAAGAGTTAGTAGTCTCTGTGCCCCGCAGTCAGCCATTCTACCATTCATTCAATCCTTCGTGTGTGCATTTCCTCTTATCTCTCAGTTACCCATGCTTTGATTTACTCATTCAGTCACTCAGGCCTCACTCCAAGGCCGGTTAGGCAACAATTGGCAGACACATAGTACCAGAACCCATAGATCCCCCAAGGTAGCCGCCAAGGGATCCCAGGTGGTAGTGTACTGACAGATGGCATATAAGGAGCAGTTGGTGCATGGAAAATGGATTGTCACTTCAACCTGAGCCCATGAAGCTGATTGGGCCTCCTCCAGCAGGTGGGAGTCAGAAAAGGCATTCCTAGAATCAAGATTGTGTGAGTGTAGTCCTGGACACAGGTGATCAGCCACCTGAAGTGTTTCCCTGTGACCAGAGTGGCCCAGGTGTTGGAGAGGTCGGAACATTCATTAATTCATCCCTTTCTTATTCTACATACATCAAGCTACTAGATTAAATTCCCAACTTGTGGAAGACCTGCCATCTTGGAGGCAAGATGTGGTCACCAAGCTGTGGTGTTTAGAGTATTCTGAAGATGAGTTAGGTGCATTGAATGGAGGCATGAAGGACTTGACTGAAGGAATAAATGGAGGAATGACTGAGTGAAAGAGTCAGGATGGAAGTGAATGGAGGGCCTGCCAGTTGGGAGAAATAACTCAGGCAAAGACCTTTCTGGATATGAGACTGAGTCTGGATAAAGTAGAGGAGAGTTAGAGATCAGGGTTGGGGGCAGAGTTTTGGGCCTAACAACAAAACTTTGAATGTCAGGACAAGGCATTTGGTTTTTTTCCAGGGGGCAGTGGGAAGAGATAGCAACAAGTAGCAATTAACAGCATTTATTGAACACTTACTGTGTTCCAGGCACTGCTGTGAGCACTCTACCCAGCCAAATGTGGTGGGTGGCTATTATTGTTGTTATTCCCATTTTGCAGATGAGGAAAACTGAGGCACAGGGAGGATAAATTGCCTAATACCTCACAGATAAAAAGTAGCCTTGGGCACACTACTTGATAAGAGTTTGTTGAATGCACCTTCCCTGAGTTTCTCCCATCTGCCCCCCCAATACCCTAGGCCCACCGTTTCCACAGTTGAAGGTCAGGGCGAGAAGAATGTGACCTTCTGGGGGACAATGTGGCCGCAGTGCAAGGAGCTGCAGGGCCAGAAGCTGGTGGTGGAGGAAAAGCGGCCATGTCTACACGTACCTGCCTGCGTAGACCCTGAGAAAGAGAAGCCCTAACTCATCTCCTTTCAACTCTACCCCCTGACCTTTCAGACCTTAATAAACCAGCCTCTTCAAAGGCTCCTTGAAGCAGGAAAAGCTTCCAATCCCCTTTCCCAGGAGTGGGGCACCTGTTGTTGGAAAGAGTGTTTTCTGCTGTGGCCACTGTTTGGCAGGAGCCGAGGCAAGTGTCAAACCCTGATTACCCATTGCTGCTGTCCTACCCCAATGTCTGCACCCCAGTGCCCCAGGCCGCCCAGCACGTCCCTCTGCAGAGCTCCGTGTTACAGGTTTTCTGATTGGCTGCTCCTCCTGGCAGACACTTCCTGATTGTCAGGCATGCTTATCAGTTGCAGTCTCCCCACCTCCTGAAGCAATCCTTAGGTTACCACCCACCAGAGTCTGGGCTGGCCAATTCCAGGCCAATCCAGCATTAAACAGTGGCAGAAGTGTGGTCATGGTTGGCGCCCCACTGCGTGAGCACCTGCACCCACCCACTCCCAATAGCACAGCTCCAGTGCCACAATTAGCAGCAGCAAATAGCTCTGCGAGGTGGGGGGGGCGGATCAAGGAAGTGGCTATGATGTGCTCTGAGCTGGAGTGGGAGCAAAGAGAAACTAGAGTCCGCATCTGCCTGGAGGAGCCCCCTAAAGAAACCCAGACACGTTCATTCCCTTAGCATTTTTTTCATTCATTCAACACTTATTAGCTATGAGTGCCCTCTGTACACCCATTCCTGCTGGAGAAGATAAAGACAGTGCAGAGTTGTCCTACCTCTTTCTCAGGGAGTTGAGACACTCCTAGGGAGCATGCGCATTCATCTATGTAACAATCTATGAAAAAAATAACGTCTGGAAGTTGAGCCACCTGGAGAAAGGGGATAGCCCTGGGAGCCATGAGTACTAGGAATAGGTCTCCTGAGAAGAGGCACAGTCTGGAGACAGATTCCTGAGGAGCACAAATTTGGGCTCAGAGGGGCCAGGAAGGTTTGCAAGCCTGCAGCTGCTCCTGTCCCCAGAGAAGGCACCATGATTCCAAAACAGCTTGTTTTCTTTGGTTACTGATCAAAAAACTGGGGAGCACATATTTCAAAATGCTGGAAAATTCCCCAATTCATGAGGAGTTCCTCATCTGGGGAACACTGAGATTTGGAATGCCAGAGAGGACATCCTGGAGGGAGGGGGAAGGAATGGCCAAGCAAAGGGCCTGGAGGTGGTACTGGAGCTGGCTGAAATGGAGGGAGGATGTAGAGGATGGTTTAGGAAGTGTTTGACATAGGAACTGTGGTAACCTTGGGGAAGATGGGGAGCCTAGGGGAGGGCAGGGGGTTTCCTGGAGGCAATAGACAAAGGTTGCCCTTGAGAGAGGGAGAAAAAGGGCATTCCTGAGCACAATACATGCAAAGGCACAGAGGCTGCCCCTTCTATCCTCTCCTTGGAGGTGGTGCAGATGATCATCCACTTTTTACAGATGAGGAAACCGTCTCAGTGAAGGTAAGTCACTTTCCCAAGGGTATGGTTGGTAGAGGCCCAGTTTGAACCTAGCCACTCTGCCTCCACACTCTACACTGTTACTGCCTTGTTTAAATGGGCCAATGATTTAATGAATGAACAAATGAATAAATGGATGATTCACCTGAATATCCCACAGGCAAGAGATCCCAAATCTGTCTACTTCTCACTATGTCTTCTGTCATCTCATCTGGTCCACCATCATTGCTCACTATGGCCCCCAAGCCCATACCTAATCTGGCCCCTGTTAACCTCTCTATCACAATCATTTTGTTTCAGTCACACTGGTGCTAGCTGTTCCCTCTTCCTAGCATATTCTTAAAAGACAACAACTATGAATCACAAAGTGAATATGACCTTTTGGAAATAAATTTGAGCCCTCAGTTTCCCTCATCTGTAAAATGGAAATTACATTATCCATTCCATAGAATTGTTTTGAGGATTAAGTTAGACAATGCATGTAAACAGCTTAGTTCAGTGTTGAGTACGATCATCTAATAAATGATTATTTTTAAATGGATTTGTGATTTCATTGTAGTCTGGGTGGTAGGAGTCGACAAGATGTTTGCCACAACTCACCTCTGCCACGACTGTAAAGGTAATTTGTCACCTCCATGGGTCAATTTTCAGTCAAATGATAGACCTATAAGGTGAACAATAATATCAAGAAGGTACACACTCATTAGAACAGTCAACTACATGAGATCAAAAGTGCAGCATTTGCCAAGGGATAAAGCAAAGAAGACAGAAAGGGATAGGAAAGGATGGAGGGAAATGGTAAACACAGGGAGGAAGTGGGAAGACTACTGTTTCATTGTGGGGATTGCAATGAATGTCATAAAACAAAATGTGTATGAATTGTATGGAAAACCAATTTGATCTGTAAACTTTCACCCAAATCAAACTTTTAAAAACATGTTAAAAAAAATAATAAAATGATCATTTGCTCATTTGGCAAATATTATTTGGCACCTACTGTGTGCATGCCCTAGGCTTGATCTGCTTCTGTCTGTGGGATGTTCTTGGGTGCAAGGGGAGATTGCCATGGTGATTGTCATGAGATGGTTAGCATGGTCTTTGGCTAGGTCCAAGACAGAGGTATGGGAGCTTATAGACCAAAATTGTTGGAGGGGTGGGGAGTGACAATCATCAGGACTAGAGTTGCAGAGAATAGGTCTCTGTGAGTTTGTGTTTTATTTGGGTTTGCATGCTCGTGTGAGTTTCCTTGAGTTTCTCTATGTGGTGCCTGTGTGTGTGTGTGTGCCTGTAGCTGGGTGTGTTGTCTGTGCATGCCCCCATGTGTTTCCTTACATCTATGTATCTCCACGTGTGTGTTATTCCCTGTGTGCCTCCAGAGTCCCTCCATGGATGGCAAGGGTGTGTACCCCGCCCAAGTGTCCACCTCCGCGTGTCTGAGGCTGTCTATGCCGCCCCTGCACCCGTCTCTCTGCCTGGTTGAGCCTATGAGGACATGAGATACTGATCTTGCCACAGGGCACTGTGTATGTGACCCCACATCTCACCATAAGGGGTTATTTCTCCAGTTTTCTGTCTCCAATGTGCCCTCCACCCTGTTCCCCAAATTGCCTTCTGCAGTGACTATCAACACTGGAAACAGAGTTATCTGCAGAGTCCTGCGTGACCAAGTGGATGCGAGGACCAGGATGAGTCGGGGTAGGGTACCCGCCTGCCCACCAGCTACGACCCTCCGGGAGAAAACAACCACCCTGCCCCCACTCCTCAAATTGCGCATCCCCAATCGGAGGGGGAGGGGAAGAGGATGCGGCGCTACGCGTGCGCACTGCCAACTTCAGCACCGCGGACAGCGCCTTCGCCCCCGCCTGATGGCGTGCTCCACCGCGGCCCCAGCACTGAAGGCGCACTTACGTCACTCGCCATTCCTCCACAAACTCCCCTTCTTGGCCGCCTTGGTCGCGTCCGCACCGCCAATGGCCCAGCTGGACTACACCACACGGCGCGCGAGATAGGGAGGCACGGGCGCGACCATCCGCGCTGCGGCGGCGGCGACTCAGCGCTGCCTCAGTCTGCGGCGGGCAGCGGAGGAGTCGCATCGTGCCTGAGAGCGCAGCTGTGCTCCTGGGCCCCGCGCGGTCCGCCCCCGCTCCCCCTGGTCAGACTGCCCCTAGGACCCCCTGCCCAGGGCTGCAGCCATGAACTACCTGCGGCGCCGCCTGTCGGACAGCAACTTCATGGCCAATCTGCCAAATGGGTATATGACAGATCTGCAGCGCCCGCAGCCGCCCCCTCCACCGCCCACTGCCCCCAGCCCTGGGGTCACGCCCGGTCCCGCGACTGCCACTGCTGAGAGGGCTTCCTCGGCAGCACCCGTGGCCTCTCCAGCTGTCCCTAGTCCCGGGTCCTCGGGGGGCGGTGGCTTCTTCTCGTCGCTGTCCAACGCGGTCAAGCAGACCACTGCAGCGGCGGCC
>NW_006922428.1:284584-294995 GCF_000298275.1 Orycteropus afer afer
AGGACTTCTCGATGCTTGCGGGGAGCAGTTATCCAGCACCTGCTGTGTACCTCTTCCCCAATCCTCCTCCCCAAAAGCATTTGGCTTCAGTACATCCTGTGAGCATTTGAGAGCCTGGCCCTCCGCCCTCGCTCCAAAGGCCTTGTCATCTAATGGATCTTGGGAGCATGTATTCAGTACCTGAAGTGTGCCTCCTTGAGGACCCATATCCTCAAGGTCTTTGGCTTCAATTACTTTTTTGAGTATTTATTGAGAGCCTGATATGTACCCTGTCTCCAACAACCCTTGCCCTAAGGTCTTCTCTCTAATGGATCTTGTGAGCCTGTATCCAGTCTGAGCTATGTGTCTCACCCCCAACCCCCTCTTCAAAGACCTTTAAACTATTCATTAAACACTGATTGAGTGCCTGCTGTGTATTCCACCCCAGACTCTCACCAAAAGCTTTGCCTTTAATGCGACTGTGAATCTTTATTTGAATGCCCTCTGTGTGCCCCAGCTCCAGGCTCCCTCTCCAATGACCCTTTCTCCCAACGGATCTAGGCAGCATTTATTAAGTGCCTACGGTATGCTCCATCCCCAATCCTCTTTCCCAAACAAATCCTTTTCCTCCAATGAGTTCCATGAGCATTTTTTTAACCTTCTGTGTGTGACTCATCTTCCGACTCTCTCCTCAAAGACCTTTTCCTACAATGGATCTTCTTGTTGTTGTTGTTATTTGCCGTCGACATTTATTGAGTATCCCCTTTATCCTCTGTTCTAAAGTTACTTTTTCAAAGACCTTTCCTCTAGTGGATCCATCTAGCATTTATTAACTGCCTGCTGTGTAAGCCCTCCCTGCAGGCTCTTTCCTCCAGCATACTCAGCAAGCATTAGTTGAGTGCCTGCTGTATACCCCATCTCCAAACCCTTTTCCCAAGGCATTTTCTTTCAATGAATTCAAACTGCATGTATTGAGCACCTTCTACATGACCCAACCTTTAAACCACAAAGGCCTCTGCCTCTCGTTAATCCAATAATCAGATATCTAGCACTTGCTGTGTGTCCCATTTCAATCCTTCTTTCCTTGTCATTAATTGCTCCATGGAGCATTTATGGAGTGCCTGCTGTTCACCTTCTCCACAAAAGCCTTTCCTCCTCCCATGGATGGAAAATCAAGCTTACATAGATCAAGTTTCTACATCCCTATTCCCCTTTCCCAAAGGACTTTTCCTCCAGTGGATAGTGAGCACTTATTAAGTGATTGTATGGTCAGTTACTACACCTTCTCCCCAGAGGCCATTTCTTTTAATGGATCCAGTGAATATTTATTCATCACCTGCCATGTGCTAGGCATTTTTCTCAAATGGCTCCTGTGAGGATTTATGGAGTGTGTCTTCTGTATGCCCTATCTTCATACCTCCTCTCCACAGTTCTTTTCTGCCAGTGGATACAGTGAACATGTACGCAGTGCCTATTGTGTATTGAGGAGTACACTCCATTTTATCATCCCTAGGAGAACCTCTCCTCAACGTCCTTTCCTTTGATAAATCCAGAGTCCAAATTATAGAGGTTACCCCTTTCCCATTCCCTTCAGCATCCCCCAGGATTTCCTCTTCCAACCTTGAATACATAATTCAAAGGGCCTTTCTACTATGTAAGCTACCATTTATTGAGCACTTTCTATATAAGAATCATTCCCATCTTCCCCTTTCCATGGCTGTCAAAATTCCTGCCCCTGCCTCAAGAGCTTTCTCCAAGGGTCAACTTCAACCTAAACTTATTGAAAAACAACTGCTTATTGGTTATATCACCTCTACTCCCAGGAGCCCTTACCCAACAACCTTTCCCTCTACTCAAACCCTCTTAATCATTCCACAGATTTTTTTTTTTTTTTGCATACTTTCTATGTGTCAGAGTGTGGGAAGTATTTGATAAACACCACTATATACTAGGAAGAATTCCCCTTTAGCTCCTCTTCTCTCTAATCTCAACCAGTGTCTGGCTTTCCTATCTATACCTTTTCCTCTATTCAACCCCACAATCATTTATTGAGCACTTATACTATACTCAGAATCCCATATTCAATGCCTCTTCTCCTCTCCCTCTTATCTTATAGCTCTAATTCCCCCTTCAACAGTCTCCATCCTGCCTTTCACACTACACAGTCCTAAAAACTCATAATGTGCACCCACTGTATTCTATCTAACCCCTCCTCCATTTAGTAGCCATCACTTCAACTTTTTTTTCCCCAGTTAATCTAGAAAGCACTTATTAATCTCCTACTCTATGCTGTTCAGGAGTCCCTGGGTGGTACAAATGGTTAATATGCTCAGCTGCTAACTAACAGGTTGGCGATTTGAGTCAACTCAGATGCATCTCGGAAAAAAGGCCTAGAGATATACTTCTGAAAAATCAGCCACTGAAAGCCCTGTGGAGCACAGTTCTACTCAGACACACATGGGTCACCATGAATCAGAATCGACTCTATGGCAACTGGTATGCTGTTCAAAGAATCACATTCCAATTCCTGCAATAAGCTCCTCCACCCTTCACTCCATCAATCTATAAAGCATTTTTTGAGCACTCGCTATAATTACTTCACCAACACCCACTCACACAGGTGTCATCTTCCTGGTTAAATTTGCTCCACTGAAGTCAGCAAACCTTAATGGGATTCCTGATGTATATTGGTAAACACCTCCTTTAGACTTCCTTTTTTCACTTCCCCCTTTCCAGGCAGGCTTTTGTTGCTTTTTCCTTTATTCCATGAGATATTTATTAATTATCTACTAAATAGTGATAAGTCTGTTCTTTTCTCATAATCGCAACTCAAATAGTTTTGATCTTCTAATCTGTCCAATAAGCATTTTATTGGGCACCTGCTGACATCAGTGAAAGATTTTTCCCTTCCCCTTCTGCATCCCAGAACCCTCCTTTTATTCTAGCAGCACCTCCAGTATTTTCTTCCACTCAATCTGGTAAATATTTATCTAGTGTCTACAATATGTGAGGTGAATTAGGCAACAGGAGAGAGCCTATGTACTTTAGTCCACTAATGTGGGCAACAGAGACCTCTGTATCACCAACTTGCAGATGTTCAGAATCATGACAGCTTTAGGGATTTCAACCTGGAGTAAAGGAAGTATTGTGCAAACTCTGTAATGGAGTGAATGCCAAACTATAGTCTGATGCCTTTCTCACCAAACTTCACTACGCTGATTCCATTCCAACTGAGGTGGTGTGGTCAGGGTTTTGTAGCCCTGCATCAATCATTGGCTGTAGGGTGCCCCCGGGAGGAGGCATAGTCTTGGGTCAGGCAAATTACAAATCCCTGCAAAGGACAATTCTCAGTTATGGACACAACTATAAAACTTCAGCAACAGATATTCCCAGAAACTGTGGGATAGACATGAAGACCTGAAGGAGAGGAGGAGGTTAGGATCTGAGCAGAGCATAGTCCACCACTTGTACTGCTCAGATCCATGTGCCTTTTGTAGTAAGTTCACCCCATCTGGGAATAGCATTTCCAGGATTTTTATTGCTCTTGTTTCCCAGAAGAAACATAAAAGAGCAAGATTAGTGGGACAAAGTATAGCTTCTGCCACTGCAGTTGATTTTAAGGTCACAAATATTCACTGTTTCATTCCTCTACTATACATTCTAGATTCCCCTCACCCTCAGCAAGTACCTTTGTTGGTTTCAGTGGCTTACCTGTTGGGTGATCCATTCCTTCATCCTTCAGGGGTCTGAGACCCTGGTCACTGTGCCACTCTTAGGCTGCTGCACTAGTACATTTACCATCAAAGTTGAGTGAGGAATACCAGAAGATGCTAAAATGGACCACCTGGGTGCCAAGCATATTCCTCCTTGCTCCCACTGTGTAGCAATAGCCCTACCTCCTGTTGATGATCAGAGTCAAGTAACCCTGGCACAACAATGACTCCTCTTCATGTTCTTTGGCATGAAAAACCTGAAGTGGCCAGGCATCAACCATAGCTTATGGTTTAATGGGTTTCTTGCTGTGTCCCCTGGTAGCAGTGTTCCCCCTTGGAGAACCAGAACCTCTAACCCTGCAGAACCCTGAGGGAACAGGAAGCACAAATTCCAAAAGTGGATCACTGAGAATGATGGTAAGCTTGGCCACTCCTCTTTAACTGCTGAGTTCTCAGACCCATGCATTCTACCTATTAGGAACACAGCACATACAATGGTCTTTGATTTAGGGTGTACACTGTGTCTTGTGAGATGGTGCGACATTCTTTCATGGTATCACCTCCAAGATGGGATCTTAGCTGTGATTTCAAGTTTTTCCGTTGCTCTATAAGGTCAGCAGCTTCTGGTTGGTGTGGTATGTGATATGATCAGTGAATTCCTTGGTTATGGACCCACTTTTGCACCTCCATTGCTGTAAATTTTTCCTTTGATATGATTCAGTGTTATGTAGGATTCCATGCTCATGGGGCAAGAACTCTGTAAGTCCTTGGACAGTGATGCTGACTACAGTCCTGCAGTCAGGAAAGGTAAACCCATATATAGAGTAGTCCAGTCAAAATGAATTACTAATCTTTCCAGGGTGGAAGTGGCCTGATGTAGTCAGTTTGCCACCAAGTTGATCTCTTTGAGAAATGGTGCCATATAAGGGATTCAATGTTGGTCTCTGCTGCTGACAAGTTGGACATTTGGCAATAATGCCATTAGCTGCACACATAGCCTCTATCTCTGCTACTGTTGCCACTTCATTCATGTGCCCATCTATATCACTGGGGTAGTTGATTATAGAGGTGGCTCACATTATCTGACTGACTCATTCTGTCTACCTGGTTGCTTAGTTCCACTTCCATGGTGGATACTGTCCAATGGTTGTTAAAATGCAGTACAAAGATCTCCATGCCTCACTTTTTGCCTACTCCCCTATGACTACATACATTCCTGTAACCCAGACCTTCTTGTCCTAATCTTCCAATATTTTTTTCTTCCAGGCCTATGACCAACCAGCCAAGCCATTCACCACTGCTCATAAGTGAATATATATTCTAATCTTGGGCCACTTCTCTTTCCACACAAAGTGGATGACCAGGTACACAGATCAAAGCTCTGCCCATTGGGAGCTCTGCCACTGTCTTTCAAGGTCACTCCAAGTGGGGCTGTAGTACAGTCAATATCCATTTTTGTCTTCCACCCACACACCAAGTCAACCCATGTATAAACAAAGCTTAAGCTTTTTCCTCCTTCATCGCTGGTTGTAAGGAATCCCTTTAGTGAGCTGAGGGAGAGCCACTAGTGCAATAGTTGTGGAATACATGGGTATCTGGGTTACCTGCTCATGCAACTTGCTTGGACCTGCATGGGCTTGATCCTGGAAGCTGCACCTGTCTGAATTTATTACTTGGTGGGTCTGGCAAGACCCAGCTCATAATGGGCAGTTTTGGATGCATAGTCCTTATGGTGCCTTATGGTCAAGCATTCTTTCTCCACCAGGGACCAGTACTGCACCAGGACTTGTTTCTCAGAAGGGATATAATTCTCTGCTGCAGATGACATGGCCTTGCTCCAGAACTTCAAGACCTCCCACTCAGATTTCTCATAAGCTCAATACTGCATCTTTTCCCATTACTAACACCTCCAATATCATAGGATCTGCCAGATCACGTAGCCTAAGTGGCAGGGATGCTTGCACTGGAGCCTCAACCTGCTGCAGAGCCCTTTTCTGCTCTGGGCCAACTAAGAGCTGGCATCCTTACATGTCACCTGATACATGAACCAGAGCAGTATTTCCAGGTGTGGAATTTGCTGCCTCCAGACCCCGAGGAGGCTTACCAGGTGTTGGGCTTTTTTTTTTTTTTTTTTCATGATGGGAGATGCAAGATGCAATAATTTGCCCTGTTCTTTGGAGGGGATATCTTGGTGTGTCCTGGACCACTGGATCCCTAAAAATTTTACTAATGTGGCAGGTCCCTGAGTTTTCATAGGGCTTATCTCCCACAATCATGTGTCTTACCAAGACAATGTGCTAACCATCTCTTGCTCATCTTGCCCAATCACCATGATGTGATCAATATAGTGGTCTAGTGTGATATTCTGTGGGATGTCCAGATGCTCCAGGTCCCTTTGGATTATATTATGACACAGGACTAGTGTTAACATAGCACGATGGCAAGACCATAAAGGAAATTGTTGTCAGTCCAACATGAGTGTGAATTGGTCTGATCCTCCTTTCTAATCAGAATAGAAACATTTGCTACATGATTGGCCACATGTCATGTACATGTACCTGAGATTTTATTAATCTGCTCTAGCAATAATACCATGTCCAGTACTGCAACTACAATTGAGTTTGCAATAGTCTACAGTCACTTTACAGGATCCATCCCATCTCCTCAGTGGCTAAACTGATAAATACAATGGAGATTTGATGGGACCAACATTCTTACACCCTCTAGACCTTTAAGAGTGGCACTAACTTCCATAACCCCTAGGATACAATACTGTTTTGTATTTACTGTTTAGATTAGGAGGGGAGGGCAGTTTCAGAGGCTTCCATTTGGTCTTACCCTATAGGTCAAAGGGTTCTGACAACTACAAATTATGTCCATTCCAATTATGCATTTGTGAGCTGGGGAAGTAGCTACTGAGTATATCTATGGGCCCAATGGAGCCACTGTGAGCAGGACCTGGGCCAGAACTTCATTTATTACATTTCCCTTTCTGTGTTTCTCAACATTTCTGGTGCCATTCTCATCAGCATATTCCCTATTGCTTTGTTAAGTTGTACATATCCTCTGAGTCCTCCTATAGAGCAGAGTCAGCTAGTGGGGTTTCCAGACTTCTATAGTGTATCTACTCTAGCATGTCTGTTTCTCTGAGCCCTTTTATCCTTTCCTCCACGTTCTACCATGGAAGTTTTGGCATTTTTGTTAACATAGTGTGGTCCAATGTTTTTTCCAAGCTTTCAAGAGTCATCCTGGCAGTGTATTGGCACCATCTCCTAGGATCCTTGCCAAGGTTTTTAATTCTATACCCTAGGAGAGTGCTGCAACTTTATGTTCTACCCCCTGGATCTACTGTCTTCAGGATTCAGTCCCATGCATTCTTTCCCAGCTACTACCAGTACATATTAGCCAGATTTTTCAGTTCCTTCTACATACAATTCTTCTTTTTCCTTTGAAAGCCTAGATTCTCTCTGGAAAGGTGTGCTAGGATTGACCCTGTTTGCCAGGAGAGGAGGTAGAAGTAGATTCTGGCATGGGCAAGCATCATCTTATAAGGCACCTGCTTCATTTGAGGCCTCTGTATTATCTTCAAGCAGAGGGAAGCACTATATTCTAAAAAGGGAGACTGGGCTACTTCTGTATGCCCAGTGGGCTCAGGTGAATCAGTGAGTTCAAGATCTTTAACTGCTTCTGCCCAGATATCCCTAGCCCAACTTTCAGGGTCCCATTCCTTCCCTATAAGACCCTAAGCATGGCACAGAAGATATGCTAGGCCTGATAACTGAACTTTCTCTGAATCTCTGCTACATTTGCAATTAAGTCCTGAGCCTGGTGCTCCCTTCTCTCTGTCCTCTGGCTGTAGGAGATTAGAGTTTCCTTAAATGCAGCCCAAAGAGGGCCTCTGGTTTGAAATGATGATTGATTATTCACCCTGAACAGGTCATGTCATTTTTCAGCTAATCAGTGCCACTTAGCCAATAATCACCCAAGTCTGGTTGCCACTTTCCTGATATCTGTTGAATGCTGGGGATATTTCACCAGAAAATGAATTCCCTTCCACTGGTATCCCATTATAATGCCTGTTAAATGCACTACTGCTGCAGAACCACAGGGACCTACATTGTGATTCTCCCACGTGAGCTTCTCTTAAACACCACACTACATCTTTTCCTACTACTGACACCTCTAGTATCATAAGATCTGCCAGATCATATGGCCCAAGTGGCAGGCTGCTGTGTCATAGCCTGGAACTGCTGCAGAGCCTTTTGCATTGCTACAGCATGCCAGGGGCTATCAGTGCTCCACCTCCCCCCAGTAATGGAACCTCATTGCCAACTGGCTACGGGGTGATCCAGCTCCTGACTCAGCGACCCCTCCTTGGGTTTCCGAGGCCTTATCTCTACGGACATAGATTGCCCAGTCTTCCTTCTGAGGAGTGGCTGGTGGATTTGAACCACCAGCCTTCTAGTTAGCAGTCAAATGCCTTAGGCACTATGCCACCAGAACTCCTAGAATTGCATTAGAATCTGCTTTTTAGTTTCACTTCTCTTGCCCACTGTTTTGGTTTGGGTTCCCTGGAAACACTTTGAGGAAGAATTTTACATGCAGGAGGTGTATTGGGGAGTACCTTTGGGATAAACACCTATAAGAAAAGGAGAATTGGGCAGAGGAAGAAGCTGACCCCCAGTGAGGTTGCATCAGAGGTCTCAGCTGATCCTATGGGGAGCTCTGGAGTTGTGAGGGCCCTTCAGAGTCAGCCCATATCAAGGCAAGAAAGCTGGCCTTTATACCTCTTCATAGCTCTAGTGGCATAATGCCTAAGGCATTTGACTGCTAACCAGAAGGCTGGTGGTTCAAACCCACCAGCCACTCCTCAGAAGGAAGACTGGGCAATCTACTTCCATTGAGATACTGCCTCAGAAACCCAAGGAGGGGTCACTGTGAGTCAGATTTGACTCGACGACAGTGAGTTTGGTTTTTGGCTTTTTATAGACTAGAAATAGGCCATGGGCTACCCTCAGAAAGTAAATTCAGCCTTGACCATGGCAATTCCCTGTGACAAGTCCCAGTAGGGACATAGCTGTGATAACTAGTGGGGTTAACAGCTGACATTCCCAGCAGCTGGGGGATGGATGCATTATCCCTGAATAAGAGACTATAAGTATCACACGTGATCAAAGAAAGTTTGAAAAACAATGATATACTCTGAACTCCTCATCATTTTATAGACTAAAAATGTATGGATCTGAGAGAAATTATTTTTGACACTTGTGAGGGGACAGTGTCAATGCGATTTGTGTGTGTGTGGGGTGTGTGTGTGTGAGAGAGAGAGAGTGAATAGCTGTATTTGGGATCTTTTGTGTGTATCAGTGATGTTGCTAGGGCACATTTGTGCTATGTGTATGTGTCATAGACTCTGTGTTCATGTCAGTGACCCTGGTAGTGTCTCCTCCTGTTACCGCCCGTCCATGAGAAACCTGATTGGGCATGAGGCTCTGTCTGTGGAGGAGCCTGTCAAGAAAAAATCTTGGGCTTCGAGGAGGAGTGCACCAGAAACAGCCCAGCTGCAGATGGGCCCAGGGACAGTGACATAGCAGTTCATGATGTGTTTACTACTGCTCCTATTCTCTTTCCCTCCTCTAGTGTCCCCTTGACCCCAGCTGCATTCCCTCCCCCACCTCTATCAGTGCTGTTTACAGCTTCTTTAGAAGCACACCAACCTGCACCCCTCAATCTGTTTCTCGTTTTCTGAAACTGCTGCCCACCCATGGCTGTTGTGTCCCTCACAGCACACAACACATGCGGGGAATGTGCTACCTCTTGGGAAAGGGCCAGAGAACAGAGAGATGCTTCAAGCTACACAAGCACTGAGACATTCACAGGTACTGAAATACACACAAACACAAGCACACTTCCTTCATATATATAATATATATATATATATATGTATGTATGTATGTATGTATTTTACAAGTTCTTTGGCATTTAAAACCTTGCAATTTCAAAGTCTGTTATAGTTTTCAAAGCAATACTCAATCTTGTGAAGCTTTTCAACATTTATGGTAGCAATGTGACTAACAGACCATACTTTGGAAAATGCCTGCCTCCATGGTTTAAGGAAGTATTTTACATCTTGAAGTGTCCCTTGACATTCACACACCTTTATGTGAATTACAACAGACTTTGTTTACAAGGCAGTATTAATTTTCCAAGTATTTCAACAATTATAAAGCACTTTATGGTTTCTGCAGTGGCACTGAGGGACAAATGTAGGGGATCAAAGGATCAACGTGGGCTTTGTTTTCCTTCCTTAGATTTGAGTATTGACAGATGTGCTTTGCTTTTCCTCTCCAGGGCAAAATACTTCAAAGGCAAAAAAATCCATGGAGAAATTGACATTAAAGTAGAACAGGTTAGTTCATGCAGGTGGAGCTGGGGGTCAATTGTCCAGACTGCAAACTGGGTGGTCATTTTGTGTGACATGGGCAAATCATTGATTCGCTCCCCTTCCCAGGCTGAATTCTCTGATCTCAACCTCGTGGCTCATGCCAATGGTGGATTCTCTGTGGACATGGAAGTTCTTCGGAATGGGGTGAAGGTCATGCGGTGAGTATAAAAAGGATACCTCGGTGTTCTGGAAGAGGCATAAGAACACCCTTAAAGCTGATGGAGGCTCCCCCACTCACCCATCTGTGAGCAAGAACTTAGGCACAGAATGTAGG